>NC_059341.1:86189194-86306694 GCF_018350155.1 Leopardus geoffroyi
GTCTTTATAGATTGCCCTCCTTTGATTCTCATGTTGAAATAGTTAATGAAGGATGTTATGACTAAGTTACGCAAATAATATCACATGCTTGAATTTCTTTTCTTCGACTATTGAAAAGTACAAGTAATATATCATCCTCTTCTGTTATATTTATTTTTGGCTACATGGGAAATGCTATATGAACTACAAATCATTGCTATAGTGGAAATACAAACATATGTCTGTATTTTTTCTCCAAAAACTTCCCCAAAATAAAGTTATTGTATTACTCTGGATGGGGAAGGGAGGCATTATTTTAAATGAATCTGCATAGCATTTAAAATGCCACACATGCCTTACTTACATGGTTTCTCTTTATCCTTCACCTTCTTAGACTTTCACTCTCTCAGAAGATTTTAACAGAATACTGATAATAATACTAACACTCTTGAAATGCTGAAGGGGAAATAAGATTAGAGGTAGGGAAATCATTTAGAAGAGTATTTTAATCATCCAGGTGTAGCTTGATGAAGTCTTGAGTTGGGATTAGTTTCTGTTATCTAAAAATAAACTTTTTATCCTTTATAAATTTTTAGTTCAACTCTGGTAGTAAAGGTGTTTCTCATAAAATGGACTCACAATTTAATGAAGCAGTAAGCCATCCAAATCTGAAATGTATAGGGAGAAAGTAGGTGATATACTCAGAGTTACTAGAGTTGAAACATAAATTCATTTGATTTCATGAGTCCTGGAGCCTCTGTGTGATTACTCAGTTCAAGTGGGGAATCTTTGAGAACCTTAAAGCAGTGAACTCAGAGAAAAAAGGAGCTAGCTTGACTGATTGGAAAAGGCAGAAGGGAAAGCCCCAGAAGTAGATAATGTGGAAGCTGGATTAACACATCATGTCATGCAGCAGCAGAAATTCTCTTTAGGTGGATGTAAGATGTTCCAGAAGATGCAAGGGAGCTATTTCCTGAGGGATTGCCCTGATGTCTCTAAATTGGAGTCAGCCTAAAATATCAGGCATGATTATGCAGGGGGATAGAGCATTAACAGAAAGGGGAAAAAAAGTTATAGTGTGGGGAAAAAAAAGTTAAAAAGTACAAAACAAAACCCCAAAGCAGTGGTTGCCAAGGGCTGGGACTGGAAGCAATGGATTATTTTTGCTAATAGAAGAAAAAAAAAAAAAAAAAAAAGCACTACATGTGTGAGTGAGTTAATCCATGACATTTTAATTTTTTAAAATGCTTATTTATTTTTGAAAGAGAGACAGAGAGAGAGAGAGAGAGAGAGCGGGGTAAGGGCAGAGAGAGGGAGACACAGAATCTGAAGCAGGCTCCAGGCTCTAAGATTTCAGCACAGAGCCCAATGCAGGGCTCAAACTCACAGACCACGAGATCATGACCTGAGCTGAAGTTGGAGGTTTAACCAACTGACCATGACCCAGATGTCCCAATCCATGACAATTTTAAGCTACAGCATGTGGATTAAGAGATGACCAGAGTTGAAAAGAAGGGGATGGGAAATTGCATATTAACTTGATTTTTTAATTACTGGCTTAGTGATACTGTGTATTCTTTATGTGCAGGGATTTCACGTAATTCTGTGCCTTGAACGTGGATCCTGATGGAAGAAATAAAGAGAGATGGTTCCCAGTTTGCCTTTCTAAACTGGTGGGTCATCTGTTGGGTTTTCCAGAAGCAAAAGGTGACACTAGATTTAGTCAACACGGTATTTTTTCCAAAAGAGAAAGGGGAATAGGCAAGATTGGGCAGACAAAGGAATCCAACTGCGATGAACTCAACAAAGCTTGGACAACCGGACATGGGGCTCTGGAGAGAGCCCAGGTGGTCCTCATGGGCATGTATTGATCCTCCCTTACCCAGTCATGCTAGTAAACCCCAGGCTGCCTAAAGTGTCCACGTGGTGGGGCACCCTGGCCCACTCCTGCCTTACTGCGTCACTCGTTGTATGCTGTAGCTGAGGCACACTCTGAGGAAGCTGACCCTGAGGCTGACTGCTGACTGCACTCCCAGCAGCAAATCATTATTTGAAGGGCATCTGGGTGGTGCATCTTCGTATTTGTCACAGTTCACCCTTTGCACCACCTTTGAACATATACTTTATATACGTTTAAAAATCAGCTCCTGGTGGGGCAGAAACTGGCAGGCCCCTTTTCCTAAAGGGACTGTTAGAAGTAGGAGGTTAGTGAGACAAATGACAGGACCTGACATGGCAGTTGTGCTTGGAGCCACGCCACAGCTGATACTCAGTTGTGATCTTCTCCCTCCCCCACTATCTACTGTAGGTTTCCTTCAACCTTAGCTACCCCTCTGCTAACATCAGTGACTTACCTGGTGGTGTGAACCAGACCCCCCACTGCAACAGGCCTGAGTCCCTGGTCACCATACTTCTCAGCCTGGGGTATGATGTACCTCTCTACCATCATCATTGGGTAAGGGGTTTTCAACAGGTGCCAGTGTGGATCACCTGAGTTCCACCTGTATTCTCTCTCTGCTTCTAGGGCATTGAAAGAACCCCTATTGCCTCCTGATGATCAGAATCAATTATTCCTGCCAAGGAAGTTATTCCTCTTCTTTCATGTTGGTCCATAGACCAAGGAACCCAGAATGGGCAGATAGCTGCTGTAGGTTATCATGCAATGAGATACTGGCTGTGGTCCTTGGAGAAAGTGTGTCCTCATTGGGGACCAGGGCATTGAACACTGTAGGGACTAGAGTTGTGAGGACAAAAACACAAAGTCATTGGGAATTATCATAAGTGGGGCCACTTCTTCCACTCTTTGATTCTGTGTCCCCTCTTTTCTTTATTTGGGAATATAGCATCATTGAAGAATACTTGATTTAATGCATATACTATACTCTGGAGGATGGCACACTTTATCCTGTAAATTTTTGGTCACTCCAGCTGTGTCCTCCACAGTCCGTTGCAATGCTCTATTATGCCAGAAAACTTTTAATGCAGGAAATGTAATAACCAATAGATAGCATGGTTAAGTGTCCTCTCCAGCATTTCCTTTGCTAAAAAGAGGGTTCCCTGATCTGATCTGTTATATGGGATCACATGTTGGATGGATGGATCAAACATTCTATTGGTTTTCAGATAATAGTCGTGGCTGAGGCCCTGTATTCAGAGAAGGCAAACCCTTATGTGAAATATGATGGGCTCATTATGACTAAAGGGAACCAAAATGGTGCTCTTGATATAGAATGGTCAGCTGGTCTCCTTAAGGTATGGTGCCATATCATATCAACTAAGCATTGATCTCTATTACTGGCAGATTGAATATGTGGCAGAAACAGTACCTGAATCAGTCTTAGTAAGTCAGAGTCTATACTTTTGGATCCAGGCATAACCTCCAATTCTACCTCATGGCTGCTTTGTTTATGTGTCCATCATAAGTTCATGGGAGGGGTCAGTGAAAGAAGCTAGCTATCATCAACCTACTGGTCACTTTGAGTACTTGACTGTTCATGACTCTTGTGGTGAATGCTCTCTTGGGCCATTAACATGTGGAGTGAACATTTTTCCACTTTATGACTACTCTCCTGTGTTCATCCATATGCCTATATTCCAGACATTTTTGTCTCCAGTCTTCCGATCGTTTTCTTTTCAGGCCTTTGAGCAACATCCAGGTCATTTGCTGCTGCCTATGAATCAGTATGCATTCTAGTTTTTAGGGGCACCTGGGTGGCTCAGTTATTTAAGCACCTGACTTTGGCTCAGGTCATGGTCTCACTGATTGTGAGTTTGAGCCCTACATCAGGCTCTGTGCTGACAGCACAGATCCTGCTTCCGATCCTCTGTCTCTCTCTCTTTCTGCCCCTCGCCCATGCCCTCTCTCTCTCAAAAATAAACATTAAAAAATTAAAAAAAAAAGAACTCTAGCTTTGAGCCACAACTTTGTCTACACAAAGTGAATGATCAGGTGTCCCACCTGAAACTTTTCCTATTAGGGTTTCCCCTCATCACTGTCTTTCAAGGCTGTCCCTGAATAGATCTGTAATACAACTGCCCATGTTGAGTGGACCCATCCATAAACCAAGTTTTGCCTTTTATTTCCTCCTTCATAGAGCTGTATGGGATCCCTCCTACAGCCCTAAGTGTGGACTAAGGGAAGTGTGCTGATTCAGCAGTTGTGCCTGCCAGGGGGGTCTGGGCTAACTGCCCTTATAACTTACCTGCACTCTCTCCTGCTGCTTATGCTTGATTTCAGACGCACCATTGCTATCTTATAGTCGGTCACTGCTGGGTTTGCCTGACCTTATAACTTAGTAGGGCTGACAGAACTAGGCCGATTATTGGCAATACCATCTGCAGAGTCGCTGGATGTCCCATGAAGAGGCCCAGTAGCCAGGAATTATTCTATCAAAATGTATACAAGGTGTAAAATACCGTGCTGCAGATGACATAATCATGCTTCAGAACCCCAGCGACCTTCGGAACCCCAGAGTCTCCTCCCACTGGGGATGGCCACAGACGCTATATGATAATTTTGTTTCTCACCATTGCTAGCACCAACACAAAGAGGGAGTTGAATTGTGTTTCTCAAGAAGCAGAGACCTTTCTTCCTCTGGGCCTCACTCAAAGACAGCAGCTTTTCACATCTCTCCATCTATGAGCCAGAACAGTGTCTACAGGTGTAAAATATGCTGCCTCAAACACTCAGAGGCAAACAGATGGCATTCTTCCCTTTTCATGGTAGGAGGTACAAAATGTAATAATTTATCTTTGTTTTGGAGGGGATATCTGGGCACACCATGAAACACTAGACCCCTATAAATTTTAAAGAAGTGGAAGATTCCTAAACGTGTTTATCTCCCATCCATGCATCTTGCCATGAACTCCATTGTGCTTGCCATTTCTTGGTCATTCAGCCTGATAAATATGATGTTATCAATGTAATAGATCAATATGCTATCCTGTAGGATATCCAGATGGTCAGCTCTCTTCATACTTTATCATGAGAGAAGACAGGAGAGTAGCAGAGCCTTGAACAAAACTATAGATGCATATTATTGTTTGGGGTGCCTGGGTGGCTCAGTCAATTAACTGTCCGACTTCAGCTCAGGTCATGATCTCATGATCTGTGAGTTCCAGCCCCGCATCAGGCTCTGTGTTGACAACTCAGAGCCTGGAGCCTGCTTTGGATTCTGTGTCTCCCTCTCTCTCTGCCCTCCTCTGCTTGCACTCTGTGTCTTCCTCTCAAAAATAAACATAAAATTTTTTAAAATGCATATTATTGTTCATTCCATATGAATGTGAACTGTTCCCATCCTCTTTTCTAAATGGCATAGAAAAGAATGTATGTACTCTAATTGGTGACCCCATGCCATTTATTGGGAGCTGGATTCATCTGCTCTAGCAAAGAGACCGTTTCTGGCATGATGGCAACAACTGGGGCTACTCCATGGTTGAGCTTGTGGTAGTTTATGATCACACATCAGAAATTATTTTCTAGGGGTGGCTGGGTGGCTCAGTCGGTTAAGCATCCGACTTCAGCTCGGGTCATGATCTCGCGGTCCGTGGGTTCGAGCCCCGTGTCGGGCTCTGTGCTGACAGCTCAGAGCCTGGAGCCTGTTTCAGATTCTGTGTCTCCCTCTCTCTCTCTGACCCTCCCCCGTTCATGCTCTGTCTCTCTCTGTCTCAAAAATAAATAAACGTTAAAAAAATTAAAAAAAAATTATTTTCTATACGAACCAATTCAGCTAATTAAGTGAAAATATTATGGTATCACCATCCCTTCTTCCTTTACGCCTTTAAGGGTGGCACTGATCTCCTTAGCTCTACCTCTGGCTCCTTACCATGTGCTCTTGTTTTTGATTTCCTTTCTTGGTTGGAAGGGAGTGGGTTAGTTTCTAGGGCCTTTACTTGGTCTTCCCGCTATAGTAACTTTCACCTCAAAGACCAGGCGTTCAATGTAGAAATTACTCCCCAACTATCCAGTGTTTAAATCCACTGAACGGGTCCATTGACTCAGTGAATTTACTGTAAGCTGGATGTTGGCAATACTTCATTTATTATCTGGAGTGGAGTCCATATGCCCAAAATCTAAGAAGGGGTGTGATGATACTTTGGGTTTTTAGATGTCAATGTCTAGTCATCAACTCTGTCCTCCAGTCCTCATATTTGGGCTTCCCTCTTTCCTAATAAAGTAGCTATGGCTCCTTTGGGGAAAGACTGGGGGAGACCACTCAAGTATAACTGTTACAGTTTTACAGGGCTGTTTCTCCTAGGAATCAGCCACCTCTGTGATCAGCCTTCCAATTGCAGGTCTGGAAATAGTGGAAATGATCTGTGTGTGTGTGTGTGTGTGTGTGTGTGTGTGTGTGTGTGTATGTGTGTGTGTTTATGGGGTCACTGCCCTCTACCTCCCCACCTAGTGATCCAAGTTTGATTTCTTCTGCTGGTTCAAGATTAACAGTGCCCTTGTCAGCGGTCCATCTATTATGCCCATTGATATGTCATGTTCTATTAATCATCTTATTAACTTTCTGTGAATGAGCGCAGTTAGGATGCCAGACCAGACTTATTAGTCATTACATGTATCAGCATATCCTGAGTTTTGGAAGTTAAGCATTATTATCTGGGGGCTCAGTCAGCTAAACATCTGACTCTTGGTTTCGGCTCAGGTCATGACCTCACGATTCATAAGTTCAAGCCCCACCATCAGGCTCTGTTCTGACGGTGTGGAGCCTGCTTGGGATTCTCTCTCTAATCCTCTCGCTGCCCCTCCCCTGCTCACACTGTTTCTGTCTCTCTCAAAATAAATAAATAAACTTAAAAATAAAAAAAAGCACTGTATCTGGATTATGTTGTTTTGAGGTCATATAAGTCCTACTGTTATTAGTGAGTCTAGTCTGGCCTGAACTACAGAGGAGAGATACTACGGAACACTCTAGTGATGCTGGTGCCCCTGTCACTGGCACATTCATCATGCCCTCACTTAACACTGTGCTGTATGGCCTTCCTGTGGAATAGATACATTCTCTTGATGCTCTTTCTCTGGAGAATGCTAATAGCATTCAGCTAATAGCAGAATGCTGCTATTATGTTTTCTATTTTTTAAGGAGCCTTTTAGTAGAGAATTCATACCAATTCCTGGGGTAGGCGCCACTGTGGTAAATTCTGTATCTGAAAATGCTCTTTTCTGATCCTGGGCAATTCTCGGACACCAGCAGGGTGTCCAAGAATTCAGTTCGATTCTGAAACTATCTACCTAGAGATAGAATCAGATTCCACACGTAAAGGGCTCAGTTCCACAAGACTGCCCTCCACTTCAGATGCCCAGGATGTTATCCCTGCTTCTGAACAACTGGCTATTAATCAGAGGTTCCTACTACCCCTCCTTGGGTTAGATTAATTTGCTAGTACAGCCCACAGAACTCACAAAACCTGTTAGCTCACTAGATTACCAATTTATTGCAATGGATATTAAAGCATACAAATCAACAACTAGATGAACCTATACATAGGGTGAGGTCCCGAACAAAGAAGCTTCAGTCGTTGTAAAGCTTGGGACTCGGCACAGTGGCACAAGGAAGAGCTCTTTTTCCTCAACCTGGAGGCTCTCTGCACCCCCTCCTTTTGGGTTTTATGGGGGCTTTGATACATTTGCATGATGAACCCAATGGCCATTGATTATTGTCCCAACCTCCAATCTCTCCCTCTCTGGGGAAATCAGGGGTGGGACTGAAAGTTTCAACCTTCCCTTCAGAGTTGTTTCCCCTGGCAACCAGTCCCCCTCCCCAGGTGCTTTCCAAAAAGTCATCTCATTAACATAAACCTAGTTAAGGTAGAAAGGGGCTTTTTATAACAAGACATCCATTTCACCTTTATGGCTCTGAGGCATTTTCAGGAACTGAGAACAAGAGACCAAACAGCATAGCAAAAGATGCTCTCATCACTCTTATTGCTCAGACAATCACAAGGGCCTGGGGAGCTATGAACCAGGAAATATGAATGAAGACGAAATATACACTGTCCTCTGAATGACCAAATACATGTATTTCTTATAAATTATACTATCGCAACTGCCAAGTCCACCAACTTTTTACTGTTTATGTTTTGACCCCCTTGATTAAACGTCCTTAGAACTCAGTCACACAAGCACTCCCCCAGTTTCACTGGCCACGTCTTGTAACTGCTTTGGGGTATGGTCCTGTTATCCTAATAGATACTGTTTTCTCCCTACAATAAACAGTCCGATACTTAGCTCTCACTAGTGCATACCTTCCACTGGCTTGTCCCCCAAACACTGCTGAAAAGTCTTAACAAACAGACCACCACCTTGTGCCAGAAGTTGTTTGTGATGGTGTCTTCACTGCCAGCAAGGTGATGAATAATGCAGCTCTAAGATCCTATGGTTACATTTGCATTTTCAGACCCCTCTTGATGCCAACTTTCAAAGGCTGGATTACCTAAAGGCAGATTCTGAGAAATTGAGGGTGCAACATATTTATTAGGAATCAACACCTAAGATGGGAGAGGAGAGTTAGCAGGATTGGGCAGAAGAGGAAATCAAATTGTGACAAAAACTGGCAGGAATCTCCAGAGCAAGTATTACGCACCAGCACATCTCACCTCGGGCCAAAATGACTGGGTTTTTATACACTTCCCACACTCAGTCAACAGATGCATGCTACCCCAAAAAAGAAGCTGACATCAGAAGATATGACTTCCTGCAGCTAAGACAGAGCGTGAAGTTGCTGACATGCCTGCTAACCACACTGTGCATCCGGGCTGCATCTGGGATCCTGGAAACACAAACGTTTCTACCACATGGTCTAAAGTTTTCAAGAACAGTACATGAAACAAAACAAAACCAAGAAACACAGAACAAACTGCTTGGTTCTTTTCCTGTATCTCACGCCTGAGTTTCCTAAGAAAAATTGTAGGCAAGTCCACTTACTATTTAGCAATTTTCTGCTAATATTCCTCCACTGGTTTTCCAAATAGAGGAGGTGACAGAGAAAAAAGCAAAGGAGCAAAGTGTCGCAGATTGTGTTTGCCAAACTGCAACAACCCCTCCCATCCCATATGCTTTCCTAAGATATATCCTGGCTGCTCCCCATCTAAAGGTAGGATCTAATTCCTCTTCTCTGATTTGGTAGGTAGAATTAACCTTCCTAAAGATATCCACACTCCAATCCCTGGATCCTGTGAATATGTTGTTTCAGGATTTTGCAGATATACGTAAGGTTATGGGCCTTATGATAGATTATGCAGGTGGGCCCAATATAATTACATGAAGCCTTAAAAGCAGAGAAGTTCTTCCAGCTGGAGATAGCAGAGATGCAATGTAGGGCAAGTCAGAGTGGAGGCATGAGCAACAGGTACTGTTGCTTTTTGAAGATAGAGGGTCAGTGTGATGAGGAAAAGAGGTGACCTTAAGGAACTGATAGTCACCAAAGAACTGAGGACCTCAGCCCTACAACTTCAAGTACTTGAATTCTGTAAGCAACCTGAATGAAATTGGAAATAAAATTTCCTCCAGATTGTGAGACCCAGAGCAGAGGAACTAATCAAACTCACTCCGACTTCCAATTGACAGAACTATGAGCTCATAAATTTGTTTTGTTTTAAATCACATGGTGTTTGATAATTTGTTACAGCAGCAATAGAAAACTAATATGGACTATGACTCCCTAGTTATCTGTAGAATGCAGTGGAAGAGACCCTGAGTAACTTCTGAATTTAGGTCAATTTCCACGTGGATCTTGGAAGACTAGCTCTCACTAGGTTGCCTTTTGGAACACAGTCATCATGTTGTAAGAATCCCAAGCCATAAGGAGAAGCCATGTTTCAGTGCTAAGGAGACCCAGGTGAGACTAGCCTTTGAGTCATTCCAACCCAGGAACAGATGTGTGATTGAAGAAGCTTCTAAGTGATATTAGGACACTGTGTTCTGACCTTTGTGGTTGAGGCTCTAGACATTATGGAGCAGAGGCAAGCCAACCCCGCTCTACAAACAGAATCCATGAACATACTGAAATTGTTATTGGTTTATAATACAATTTTAACCTTTTTATATAAAAATAGTAACCAGAGCAGAAAGGAAGAAAAACCACTCAAATAAAAAGAGGGATGATATTTAAATTTTTTTTTTCAACGTTTATTTTTGTATTTTTGGGACAGAGAGAGACAGAGCATGAACGGGGGAGGCGCAGAGAGAGAGGGAGACACAGAATCAGAAACAGGCTGCAGGCTCTGAGCCATCAGCCCAGAGCCTGACGCGGGGCTCGAACTCACGGACCGCGAGATCGTGACCTGGCTGAAGTCGGACGCTCAACCGACTGCGCCACCCAGGCGCCCTGTAAGAGGGATGATATTTAAAGATCCCACACCCAGCTCCATACCTAGAAAAAGAGGTAAAATTCTCCAGAATAGTTATGAGGAAAAATTTTATTAAGCTATAATTTGGTTGAGAGACAGAGGGAGAGAGTACAATTTTATGTACTACTCTACCACTGGGTCTGTAGCTTATAATAAATGATTTTTCTTATAGCTAATCATATATATGAGTAATCTTAACTGAACAGGAATTTATTTAAAGTTATGAAGCCAAGAAGTGATTTTTATTTATAAAACTGTTTCTGGATTTTGCAATTGTCTGATTTTTTTCTTTAAAAAACTTATTAAGGAGATAAACTTAAATATCAAATTTTAATTAATTTTACATTGCCTTTGATTGTTTACACAATTCAAATGATGTCAAATCAGTTTGCTTTACTTATTTTATTTCTGAGGGATTATTTCCTAAAAATTTACATATTTTACATATGATAATACCACCTTTCATTTCTATTAAGCTTTATAATTTAGAAGGCAATTCCATTTAATTATCTGGTTGACCCTTCTTTTTTTTATGTTTATTTTTGAGAGAGGCAGAGCGTGAGTGGGAGAGGGGCAGAGAGAGAGGGAGACACAGGATCCAAAGCTGAGCTCTGAGCTGTCAGCACAGAGCCTGATGCAGGGCTCGGGCCCAGGAACCATGAGATCATGAGCTGAGCCGAAGTCGGACACTTAACTGACTGAGCTACCCAGGCGCCCTGTCTGGTTGACCCTTCTTACTAAGCCAAATCAAATTTTTACTACTTATGAAGACAATAACATTTAAACATATTTGTGTCTTTGCCAATTTAGTGCATTAGTGAAGGGCCCAGCTAGACCTATATCCAGTATTCAGATGCCGAGTATCTGAAATACTCATTTCAGACATTATATTGCTTTAACAGTTTTTTATTTTATGTTTTAAAAATCAAACTTGATATGATAACACATGTCCACAGAAATACTTGTATTTAAATATTTATAGAAGCAAATAATAAAAATCATCCAAATATGCATCAACATGTGACTTGATAAAGAACTTGTGGTATTTCCACACAATAGAACACTACTCAGCAATGAAAAAAACAAACTACATACACACAACTAAATGAATGAATTAAAGATATACGTACAGAATGAAAGAAGTCAATAGATTATATCATTCTATTTATATAACATTTTAGAGTTGGTAAAACCAACTAGTCTTCGATGATAAAAACCAGATCAATGATTGCCTGGGCTGTGCAGACAATTGACTAAAAACAGCAAGAGGGAACTTTCTGGGATGATGGAAGTTCTCTAAATCTTGACTGGAGTAGTGGTTAAGTGGATATATAAATTTTTCAAAATTCATCTAACTACACACTTAAAATGCAAGCATGTTAATGTATATAAACTATATTTCATACACATTTATTTAACATGAAATAAAGCTGCTATATTGACAAAGAAATCCACAATTTCTGATTGAGTCTTTGGCCTCATGGAAGAAAGCACATTCTCCTTCATAAAGTCTGAGGAAGAACTGTATGTGTCTTTTTTGAAACCTATTTCTGAGTCTGTGGATAACTCTTCAACTCAATGACTAGGATGGTCTGTTCCTGTTTGGATTTTAAAAAACCTACAAAGAATATCATTTAAGAAACCTAATATAAAATATTTACAATCTGGTGTGTATGTATGAAGAAACATAATTATGCAGTGGATGTAATCACAGCATTAGGATCATAATCAGTCTGAAAATTAAATAAACAGTGTATAGGCTGCTTGAGACAAGCACTACATACATCAAAAAACTTGATCACAGTGCCTGGCAGGTTGTCTAATAAATATCCTGAATGAATGAAGTTCATTGAAGATAAATATTTCAAAGTCATTACTGGATTCCATGACACTGGCCTTGTATTGCAAAGTGAAAGTTTCTCAATGAAAAACAACAACAACAACAACAACAACAACAAAATCGATAAATCTCAGGTAACCACCTACACTGCTAGGCTCCAGCCCAAATCCTAGGGCTAAAAAGGCATAATCACATTCTGTTGATTTGAAACTGATACCATATTTCATATAACAGATCTCACAGAGATAATTTCTTGGGAAAAAAACCTGTAACAAGTGATAGTACAACATCCTTACCAACAAGATCCCAGAAAAATTAGCCAACATTAACAAATCAATTGCTATTACATAGCAAAAGAGCACAAAACAAATATGTAGCTTGGGTCAATTCCTGGCAGAGAGGAAGCAGAAGAAGAGTTCCTGAGTGAAAAAATGTAAGTGTGGCCTGAACTTTAGCCAAAGAAACAAAGTAAAGGCAGTTGAAATTTCAGTTTACTGAAAAGCAGGTAGCTGAGAGTATTTTAGCATGAAATTCTCTAGTGACCTGTGAGGCATTATGTAAATACAAATAGTGACTCAACCTTCAAGGACATTCCAGGCATCTGGCAAGTTACTCAATGTTACAAGTTAAACAGGTAACTTTATGGTTGCATTTTATGAAGTGCATCCATATAAGTAAATATCTATTTTTAATTTTTTTTAACGTTTATTCATTTTTGAGAGACAGTGCATGAGTGTGGAAGGGGCAGAGAGAGAGGGAGACACAGAATATTAAGCGGGCTCCAGGCCCTGAGCTGTCAGCACCGAGCCGGACGCGGGGCTCGAACTCACAAACTGCGAGATCATGACCCGAGCCGAAGTCGGATGCTTAACCAACTGAGCCACTCAGGCGCCCCAGTAAATATCTATTTTTAGTTAATTATAAAAAAAAAAACTCTACATAAATATTTCCTTCATTTGTTAAAATTATGCATGATCTTTGTGGATCTTTGCACCCTTGAAGTGCTTGAAAGTACCACAGAGTTTTAGAAAGTTAAGTTTAAGTGACCCACCTAAGTAAGACTACATGCACAGGAGAAGGCACTGAAACTTAGGTTCCTAGGTACCATCTTCAGTCATCACTGATTCATTTAAGTAAGTTCAGTAAGTATTAAATAATTATAAGCCACTATTTACAAGATCCCTGCCAGAATGGTTTGCAGTTTATGGTGGAAACTTTTAATCCAAGTTTCCAATTTTATATGCTTTCAGAATAATTGAAATATTCAGATGAAGGCATGTATAAGACACTTATAATTAGAATCTATTAAGCTTACTTCATGGATAGCATTAAATAAAATGTAGAATTAGAAAAATGCCAATGGATAGGAGTTTCAATGCAGAATCCATCAAGAGATTTTTAGAACTCCAAAAGTCATCTATTTTGACAAAAGACCTCTCTGGGCAATTGTATAGTTATGGAAAGTCATGCCATACAGCAATGTCCAACACAACTGTTTTCCCTTTTTTTATTCTTTGCACAATGAGACTAGGTCTGCATTCTCCACAATTCTATGGGAAGCTTCCATAGAAGGTATTTCCAAAGTAGCCTATATGGATGTACTCAAGATAAGAATCTATAAGCAGTGGAAAGATGCCTTTCACATTTTGTACATTCTGTGAAACCAGGTCAGAGCAATCATAGTCACAGCTGCTAGCCAGCTGCAATCTTAGTTACTGGCTGGCAGGTACACGTTTCTTTTCACTCAGGCTAAGGGGATTATTTGGACATTTGGCCTTTGTCTTTAGTTAAAACCCATCTATTGTGTGTAGTTTACACACACACACACGCACACACACACACACACACACACCTACTCTGGATTCACAGAGTCTTGCCATGAAAAAGCTGTTAAAAATCTATTGTGAGTTGTGAAATATCTATAGTCTTGACTTAAGAACACGTTATGGCATTCTCTTAAGCTCAATGTTTCATTGGGTCTTTATTTCATTATGATTTATAGTCTTACTAAGTTAACATTGTGTATTGGTCATAATAGGCTAGGCTATGTTCTTGTAACAAATAAAGCCTGAAATATTAGTGGCTTAACACAATAATGGTAACTTTCTCACCCAAAGACCAGTGCAAGTCTTTATCTTTTAGTGACTCTAGTTTACAGCTACTATATCTAAAACATGAGACTGTTAGAGCAGGGAAAGACAAGAATGGGGGAGGCACACTGGCTCTTAACTCCCTTTGCCCAGAAATGATATATGCCATTTTGTCCATACTCTATTAGTTAGAACTAGTCACATGGCCCCAATATAACTGTAAGAGAAACTGGGAAAAGTAGTGCCATGCAGATCATGGATATTGTGAACACCAACAGCCTCTAGAATATATCCGTTGCCTAAAGTCACACTATCATTTCTTTCCTCCAATTGTCAAACATTATTGATTACCTTCTAGCTGCAAGAATTTGTGCCGGACGCTGGAAGACTGCAGAGATGAATAAACCGTCCCTAACAAATTGGGGAGACAGAAGAGAAATTATAATACAGCCGTACTGTGAAGCAGAAAGAAAATGCCCCAAATAGAGGTATATACCGCGTTCTATGAAAAAGAACAAAGAGGAAGATGGAATTAATTCTTATTGAAGGAATCCCTGAAATGCTAGAGAGATGATGACATATTTGCTGGACCCAAAGGGGGAAAAAAAGACTCAGAGCAGTTTGAGATGGAAAAGAGAACATGGGGAATACAACAAGTTAGCAAAATGTGCGAAGATATGGCATGTCTGAGGAATGAAGAACCTGAGAGTTTACAGCTGAGGGTAGACAACCTGGAATATGAGGCTGGGGGTAGACAGTGAAATATGTTTAGCTTTATTAGTTTATATGTTATTTATGTATTCACTAGTTTACTTATTTGTGGAAAATGGGTTGCTAGAATATTGAGTATATTGCTATTTGTTTCTTGCACTGTTATTTCCCCTTATGAATACAAATTAAGGCAAAAATTTTTACCAAAAACATTTCAAGTTCTGGTCATATGGTTTGCCTTTTCCCTACATTGTATTCTTTTCTCAACTTCTGAATAATATTAAGACTATAAGTCACAGGATAAATTGACTGGATTTATTCCTACCTAATTCTCCTTTGAGATTACTTTTTTTTAAGTTTATTTATTTATTTAGAGAGAGAGAGGGAAAGAGAGGGAGGGAATCACAAGCAGGCTCTGCACTGTCAGCACAGAGCCCAATGCAGGGCTCCATCTCACGAACTGAGAGATTCTTGAGAGATTCCCATGAATCTGAGCCGAAATCCAAGAGTCAGATGCTTAACTGACTGAGCCATCTGGTCAGATTCCTTTCTAATCCAACCAGATATTTACATAGCATGCCTGGCCAGAGCAACAATGCAACTTAAGGATGAATCCCCAAATACTAACACTGGGCAGTATGTAAATTGGATTGAGTTTTTAATGTTGGAAAAACAAGACTTAAAAAAATAATTCTTGTTACAGTTATGATTAATGCTATGGGTAGTGACGTTTAGGAGTTTGAAAATGAGTTAAATAGACCAAGAACACAGCGCGATAAAAACAAACAACAAAATGAGACAAAAAATAAAAAATAAGGAAAATGGGGAATAGGGTCAAAATTCAGGAACTATATGGTCTTTCTTCTTCTTCTTCCTCTTCTTTGAAAGGAAATGAGTGATGAATGAGCAGGAAAAATGTCAATAGCAAACACTCAAGAACATGACCTAGAGAGGTATGTCTTAGTGTTGCTTCTTTTCAAAACGTGCCATTATTTTTTGTAATAAAAATGAAGTGCTTACAGTCACTGTTAAACATCCCATCACTATAAAATGTACCTTATAAATGTCATTTTACACATTTTTGTTTTTATTTTATTTTCAATGTTTATTTTTGAGAGAGAGAAAGAGAGCCAGCGAGCACAGGGGAGGGGCAGAGAGAGAGGGAGACAGAATCCAAAGCAGGCTTCAGGCTCTGAGTTGCCAGCGCAGAGCTCGATGCAGGCCTTGAACACAAGAGCAGTGAGTTCATGACCTGAGCTGAAGTTGAATGTTCAACTGACTGAGCCACCCAGTTGCCCCACTTTTAAAGAAAAACTAAAGTTCTTTCTAGAATTTTCTGCCTTCGTCTTGTAGTTTCTGACACCCCTTCCTCGGTAAAACTGTCATCCCAACTTTTTAAAGTTACTAATAATAAGGCACCATTAATTCATCTCATATTATCTACCAGCTATGTCACATATATCATCTCACCTAAATCTTATGACAGCAATACGAAGTTGATATTATTTCTATTTTGTAGCTGCAGATACCAAGATTCAAGTTTTGCACAAGACTACAAACTAGCTGTGGCAGAAACAAGGCAATGTGAATTTAGCTAAATGACTTAACTTTGAAGGGGGGCAAAATATGCCACCCCCAAATAAGCCAGTTTGGCATATTGATTATTTGCTTGAGAAACAGTCAGTTCAAGGACACTCTGACTCTGCTCTGTCCCCCTGGAAACAGGAAGTAAATCTTTCTGGTGAAGTTACCCTCCCAGTACCAGGAGGAAGAGAGACATCCTTATTACCAGAGACAGGAAATTCAGGGCCAGAAAGGAAGTATAAATAAACCTTGTCTACTTTGGTCACTTTTTGGAGTCTCCTATTTTATGGGCTCCTAGACATATGAAATTAAATTTGTTTTTCTCCTGTTAATCTGTCTTGTGTCAATGTACTTATTAGGCCAGCCCAACAACATAAAAAGGAAGAAGGGAAGAGTTTTCCTCCCCTACACCTGTCTATTTCCAAATTTGTAAACTGAAAAATCATAGTATTCATCCAATAGGTGTATTTAATTAATTGAGAAAACCCATAAAACTGCTTAGGACAGTGCCTGACAATGATAAGGACTTAATAAATCAGTGTTGTTGTTGTTATTATTATTATTATTATTATTGCTGTTACTATTATTACCATTTGGATTCCTTGTCCCGTGGGTTTCAACGCTCCAGTTACTTCAACTAAGTTATACTGGCTTCTTACAAATTATTTCAGTTCTAGAATAAACAAGAAAAGCTTCTAGGGAGTTATATTAATATTTAGGATTCACATCACTTTCTATGTTTCACTTTTCAGGAGCAGACACATGTGTCCGTGGGGGAGGGGTCTGTTACATGGGCAGAAAAACTGCAATATGAATTCTCACATTCAAGCCATCATTTAGTCTTCTGTTCCTTTTCTTCCAAGCAGCACTTCAACAGTAAAGGAACTTAAGGAACCCGATCTTTGGTGTGACTTACATGTTCATTTCCTCTTTTTAGCTTCCCCAAGAAACATGTTCTAGACAGTGGAGGGAAAAAAAATACATAAAAGGAGACACCACACCAAAGGCTGCGGGAGTACCACTATCCCTAGCGCTACTCGTTGACAAATACGAAGCCCTACTTTGAACTCTTAAAGCTTTTGAGAAACAAAAAAATGGAAGGGACTGTTTGTAAGGGGCTTTCCTATTTCCAAGTTCTCCTCGTACTACTTTCGGCACTCCTCGTCCCACGGTGTACATTTTATTTTTCCTTTAGAGTGTGCCGGTTGGTGAGCCTCACGTCCCGACACCGCCATTCCTCCCTTCGCGGCAAAAAAGACCTCGATGGCAAATCGGCCCTACCCTTTCGCGCCATACTCGCAACGAGAAGCTTCCAACCTCCCCGCACCGTGCCGGCTCCTCTCCGGCGCACACGCTTTCCTCTCACACCGATTTCACAACTCCCCGGGGGTTATCGAAACGGGGCAACGGGCACACCTGGCTGCTAGGTTCGCAGCCAAAGTACTTCGGGTAAAGCGTGTCACGACCGATCCGGAACAACAGTTCTCCCCACCTGATTTCTGACTTTTTCCCTTCCGGGCCCAAACTAAAATCCGAAGTGGCGCGCTCCGAGCCCCAGAGAAAGTGTCTACAGCGGCGACAGTCGCTTGGAGCATGCTCAGTCGGCCCGGAGTCACTGGGCGGGGTTCGCCCCCGCCCGCGGGCGGCCCGCTCGCCGAAAGCCCCGCGCGCTAGCCCCCGCCCTCCTTCTCCACCTCTCCCCTCCCCCCACCCACGCCGGGCGCGCGCTCCAGGGCACCCACGAGGGCGCCCGGCGGCCGCGCCTCCCCTCCGCCCCCCGCCTCCCCCGCCCCCGGCTGCGGCGGGCGAGGACAAGTCTAGGGCAGTAAATAAATAAATAATTCCATTCACCCGGTGACGGCGAGGCGAACCGGCTGCGGCGGGGGGGAGGGGTGAGGGCGGGCTGGGGATCGGAGAGCTGCGGCGCCCACCCCGTGCCAGAGACCGGGTAAAGTAAGTACACCCCGGGAGGAAGGGAGGAGGCGGCGGCGGCGCTGGCCCAGAGGCAGGCGAGCGTGCCTCTGCCACGCCAGCTGCCAGCGGAGCCGCACGCGTGTGTAAAAATAATGGCCAGCCCCTGACAAACGCGCCGACGCAGAGCTGGCTAGCTAGCCCTTATATAGACAAAAACCCCCGAAGCGGCCGCGGGAGGAGAGCTCGCGTCAGTCAGACGCGCAGACAGCAGCGCGGCAGCTGCAGGGGCGCAGCCGGCGCGGGGTCGTGCGCGCGCGCGCGCGCGTCAGGGAGGTGGGCCCGGGGGGTCCCGGGCAGGGAGCGCCCGCGCGCCCGCGCGCCCCCCCGCTTATGGCCAGGAGGTTCCTGTGTCCCGAGCCGTTGCGCGGAGACTCTGCCGACGCTGTGCTTCTCCCCCTCTGCTCGGCCCACGAGTCTCCCAAGGCCGGTTCCCACAAGGCGTGTCCCCTGCCTGCTTGTCACCAGCATCTCGCCCCAGGCCCGCGAGCACCCTGGGGTGGCCTCATTGCCGCAACACCTGGGGACAAGTGGTGGTGAAAAGTGTGGGTAGGGGGCGTCTTTTCTTGTAGCAGACGATCGGGAGTCCGAGAGGCTGGGAGGGGACGGAATACCAGGGAGGGAGGTGTCGTTTTCTTTTTTGGTCCCCAGGTTGCATAGTGGGGCGGAGGCGTATGGAAAGATGTGTGCGGGAGAGGCCTGCGCTCGGGCAGAAGGGAGCATGACTGGCCCCGGGCCGAGGAGGGCCTGCGCCGCCCGGTATCACGCTGGTTTCCTGCGCCGCTCTGGGGGCGCCAGGTCTGTGCAGGTAGTGCGGGAGGCTGGAGACGCGGCTCGCGTGCGAAGTGCCTCCTCTGAGCAGATGTTACGTTGCTCGGCAGCTGCCCTCTGCGGCCCCTTTTCTCCTTTACTTCCGCGAGAGGGATTGCAGACTGCCTTGGCAAAGGCGGTCGTGACCAGGGCCACTTTCCCGGTAGGGCTGGCAAGGGGAGTTTGTGGTCTACTCCAGGGGTATTAAAATTATGCGCGCGCGCGCGCGCGCGCGCACACACACACACACACACACACACACACACACACAGGAAATGAGCGGTTTCTCTACAAGTGACTCTATCATCCCTTCCTGGAGAAGTAGTACTCAGTGGGATGGGTTGAGTGAGGGCTGGCTGGTGTTAGTAGGAAAGCTGGTATTTCATGTTCTCCTGCCTTTCCTGGTCCAAGAAGATTCATAGTGGAGAAATGAAATAGCAGTCGTGAGGGTGATGTGAAAAAGACTGGTCAGGAGTAAACGGTGGGTGCTAGATGCCCTTTCCTGGCACCCTGTACATTATGGTTAAACACAAACCGAGAGCTCAAGAGCAAACTTTCAAAAGACACATTAGCTTGAAGGTGCTGTCATTGGAACCACAAATACTAAATGTGCAGTTTGGGGGAGTGTGGCTGAGAAATCAAAGCTGGGTGGTGGCTGCAGAGAGTAGACGAAGGTTGAAAAAGGTTACCCTTATTTAGCCCTGGTGAAGCAATCTTAGCTTCGCTTTCTGCTTCTGAACACATTGCATTTAAAGCAATCTGAGCGAGTGGGAAACTGAATGATTCAGTGAAAGGGAAAGATTATTACTTTAATAAGCAACTCAGTGTGTTGTGTAACAACTCATAAAGTCAGAAACCGTTTTTTTTTTTTTTGTTTTTTGTTTTTCAAAATTCACATCAGCAGATTGCAATTACATACTGCTTCCCCCTGCCCTCCAGGGTGTGTTTTAATAATGGTAAGTGGGCTGAAATTTTAACACCTGTTTCCCAAAGTACATGTTCTTGAATCATCCTATAAATGCTCAGTTTATTTCTGGTTATGCATTTACTCCTATATAATATCCGGCTTGTATACTCTGCCTAGAACCCTCCCAAAGAGAAGAAGGGCAATGTGACCTACAGAAATTTTCCTTATCCAGAGTCATATTCCTTGGTCATGAATCTGGAATGAAAGGAAATTCCCTGCATTTACTTTTACTTCTTATATTTATTCACTGAACATTTTTTTCGAGACATTCACATGGGAAAAGGTAATTAACTTCAGAGTTAGATGTACTTCAAGGTCAGTTTTGCACTTTCGTAAGGTTGAGTAATTATTTAACAATCTCCTCAGTTTTTTCTTATCCTTAAAATATGGTTGGTGGTGCCTACCCTGATGTGCTATTGTGAGGAATAAATGTGTGGAAAACACCTAAAATATAGACTAGCTAATTTTGAACCCCTGAAATCATTCTAGACACTGCACTGTGGTTACCAAGATGGGTGAGGGTGAAATTCTGCTCTCAAAAGATTCATGTGTGGTTATCCAGGCTAATCTTCCTCCAATACTTTTAGCTTTCTTTGTTTCTTTCTTTTTTTAATATAAGTGTTTTTAATTTTTAAGTTTTTATTTAAATTCCAATTAGTTAATATACAGTGTAATATTAGTTTCAGGTGTACAATATAGTGATTCAGCATTTCCATATAACACAGGTGCTTATCACAATATCCTATTAGCTTTCAATCAATTTCTTTCTCAGTGGAAGAGACATATATCCTAAATAACTTGAAAGAAATGTTTATAAGAACTGCTAAAAGGCAATTGGAGAAAGGCACCTCGCCTCAGAAACTGGTGTATTCAGCCCTATTCTTTTGCCTGTTGAGAGTGACCCTGTAAAAACGGGAAATGGTGATTTTCTTCTTGCTGTGAAGGGAAGACACTCTTTCCCTGGAAATTATCTTTGCCAATGAATTGATTTCCATTTTTTTAAAGAAGAGACTAAATTGCAGTTTATTATATGCTTTGATAGACTACCATTCACCTGTTCTGAAGAACCCAAGAGTATAGTAACTGTAACAACATCTCTGTAATGCTTACAATGTTCTAGGCACTGTGTTAGAACACTACTTTCTGTAGGTCTATTAATATCCATGTTTGCAGAAGAGGAGTTTAGGTACAAAGAGTTAACTTGCTCAATTTGCACAGCCAGAGGCCTAGATCTCTGGCAAAAGAGGGATGAGGCTAAGAGCGGGCGTCTGTAGTCTGGTCTGTCTGGGTTTTGATCTTGGCTCTGCCATTTACTAGCTAGGGCAAGTTGCTAAACCTCTAAATCTCGGTTTCTTCATGTGTGAAAATTTCTCAAAATCTGTTTCTTCATGTATAAAAAGAGGATAATATTCAATTCCATATATTGGTTGTAAAAATTAAATGAGATAATACCTGTGAAATACTTAGCACTGTGCTGAGCACATGCATAATGGTAGCTAGTGTTAAGATTTTTTTTTTAATGTTTGTTTATTTCTGAGAGAGAGAGACAGAGTGAGTGGGGAAGGGGGAAGGAGAGAGGGAGACACAGGATCTGAAGCAGGCTCCAGGCTCTGAACTGTCAGCACAGAGCCCGACACACGGGGCTTGAACCCACAAACTGGGGGATCATGACTTGAGCTGAAGTCAGATGCTTAACCGACTGAGCCACCCAGGCACCCTGCTAGTGTTAAGATTTAAATGCGTGGCATTAAGGCTGTTAGGTTGTTAGAAGGATCACTGGCTCATTCTTCTTAACAGAAAATTTAGAAATGCTTGGAAATGCCTGTTTTCCCATTAGATGGCCTAACAGTGTTGGATTGCATCATAAACCGTTACATGGGCTGTCATTGTCTGAGAGGTCATCCAGGTTTGTCACAGGCTTTCTCAAAACTGGATCAAAGCGATTAGGAAATGTGTTGGGAAACAACTGTACCCCAAGTCTCAGTGAGAATCAGAACTTAAAAAAAAAGTTAAAGAAAAAGCTTCATTTTCTCAGGTGTTCCCCTAAATGGTGAAGCCAGGGGCCTGGTCTGCCTACTTGGGAGATTCAGGACTTTACAGTCATGATATGAGAGAATAGCCTAATGTGGACAATTGTCTAGAGAAAAAAAAATAACATTTACCCCACATACATGGCAGTTAGTAAACAAGAAGGGGGTATGTGCACTTATGCATACACTGTAATCATCAAGAACACTGAGAAAAAATTAAGCACAAGTTAAACAAATTGAACTTGACTATAATATAACTAGTCCACCCAGCACTGGAGTAATTGGTGCTTGGGTGCACCAGAGACGTGTTCAACATATTCATAAATATCAGTATTAACAAGTGATGCCAATATTTTTGAAAACATTTTTTCTGTCCTAATATCAAAACCTCTTGCAGATGTTCTTATTAATATTCATTGAAATCCCAGATGAGTTCATGAAAATCTTATAGGGCATTTGAGTGACAGCTATGAGACACTGGTATAAAGATATTTTTTGTTAAAAGTTGTGTGCAATTAGGATAGCCATACAAAAGTGGGTATATTGAATGGTTCGATGATCTAAACAGGTAATGAATTTTTGGTAATATTTGGCATTAAAACAGCAATTTTTCAGTTAGAAATATTTAGTATGAATGGTGCACGCAAGAGAAATATTTGTTTAGAAAACAAAGATCTGGATAAAATGTTGGTATTTTTAGAAAGTGTTTTATGTCAAACACCGGCAGTTTCCCCACCTAGTAATACAATAAAATGTATGCGTGGTAATCGCCTATAGCCCTAAACAGACACTGATTAGAGCTTATATGTAGGTGAATTATAATTTATAAGAAGAAGCTGTCCTGCTAGATAATTTACTTGAAGACCACTTTCTTTAGGAAGTAGATTAGATATGAATCAACAGCAAAACTAAGAGGCATGAATTTACTTGAAGAGTTTCTAAGGAAGGAACTATGTTAATGAGTTTCCCTTATTTTAAATCTGAGTCTCTAAAATTTCAGAATCCAAAATTCTATCACTTCTTTTCAACTATGCAAAAGGTGTATTCAGTGATAAACAGTGTCACGTGACAGTGCTTCTCAACAGGAGGTACTGTTGGCATTTTGGCGGGAGACCTCTTCTTTGTGTGGGAATTCCTCTTTCATTGCAGAACATTTAGTGTCTATGGCCCTGTTAGCTTACCCTCAGTCATGGTAATCACCAAGAATTCCTCTGATATTTAAATACGCCTCTTAGAAGAATCGTACTAGATGTGGTTGAAAACTGTTGGCCAATACGATCAGATTGAGAATGTTTGAAGAAATGATCCTTGAGATTAGAGTATTTCCAAAAGCATCTTTTGTCTTTGCTTCAAAGGCTAGCTCACGTGAAAATACTTGGATTTGAAGGACTAAGTTCTTTCTTGTAAGACGTATTAAGCATAATTATTTAATAGTCATGTTATCCTAGGCTCCAGACTTTCGTTTGCTTTAAGCTGTCATCAGCCTTGGGCAGTGTTGGCATCTGCTGCTTCTGAAACTCCTGTTTTGGCTTCCAGGTGCTCCTTGTTTTCTTACTTCTCTGACTGCTTGTTTGCATCTCCTTCTCGGGCTCTCTTTTCACCTCCTGCTCATTAAAGCATGTGTTCCTCAATTTCTGTGCCGAGTTTTCCTTTTGTGTATATTCTGTCATTTGACAAAGCTCATCCTCTCTTGGCTTCTGCCTTCTCGGTAGGAATAACTCCCACGACATTATCTTCAGCTTTGACCCTCACAAAAGCTTCAAGCCTACCTTTCCAAGTGCCTGCTGGACAGCTCCCCTTCACTTGCACTGCTAACATCTTCAACAACACCCTCTGAGCTCTCTGTCTTCCTTCTTTCCTTTGTTCCCATTGCTTGCTTGGTATTAGCATTCTAGTCTAGAAGATTTGAGACCTCTCTCCTCCTAGAAATGCATCTCCGAGTCAGTTGCTAACATCTGACAATTGTATAACCAAAATACTTCATTTCTCAGAAAATTCTCATTTCTGATGTTGCCACAGAGTTTGGGCACTTTTTACATGCTACCTAGAATCATGCCAGTCTCTTAGCGGCTCCTCTCACCTCTGGCTTCTCACTCTACCACTTAATTCTGTACGTTCCACCAGATAGTCTTATTGAAATACACCTCTCTTACTGATACATTCCTAACACGATGGTGACTTCCATTTTCTGGGTCCAAGGACTAGCATTTCAGCCCCTGTAATTCCAAAAATTTTTCTGAGCTTATCTTCCACCACTATCATACTTGAGTCCAACTGGACTGTCCCCTCTGCCTCATTTTATTTCCTGCCACTTCCTTTGGCCATGTTATCCTTTCATTTTAAAATGCTCTAACTTCCTGCTATTTCGTTTCTAGCTTTAACCTCACCTTCATAACTAAGTTTATGTTCAGATTTCTTCTGAAGCCTGTAGATAAGTAGAAGAAACTTTTACACAATTTTAGTAACATTGCATTTGTAATATGTCTTGTTTTAAACATTTTATTATAGTTGCATTTGTAGAAGTCTTTAGTTTCTCTATATAGTGCAGCTTTCTGGATGCCAGGTATAATTATCCATATTTACATATCTTTTAGCACTTTGGTGCAAGAAATTTAGAGGACATCTGTTTCCATTTTTATGTACTGTTTCTTCAGCATCTTTCATAAACCACCATCTTTTGTTTATTTTAAGTATACATACTGAGGGAGTCTATTCTTTTTAAGGCATTTCCAATTATAACAGAGTTGTTTTTGCTTCTACCTGGAGTCCTTACTCAGCTTTCTGAGTCTACACAAAATAAAACCCTTTTGGGTTGATTGACACCCTGTACATAGGTGGTGACAACTTATGTCTTATATTTTCTCTATCAATTTCACATATTCAGTCTTTCTTTTTTTTCAAATGTTTATTTATTTTTCAGAGAGAGAGAGAGAGAGAGAGAGAGAGGCAGAGAGAGGGAGACAGAGGATCCAAAGCAGGCTCCACGCTGACAGCAGAGAGTCTGATGTGGGGCTTGAACTCATGGACCATGAGATCATGACCTGAGCTGAAGTTGGATGCTCAACCAACTGAGCCACCCAGGCACCCCTCACATACTCAGTCTTTCTACCTGTTGTTTTTGTAACCTGGTTAAGGCTGCTATGCTTTTGGAGCCATTCAGGTTTAGAAAGTCTAGATAGTGTCAGTGGTTACCTCAGATCAACTTTGGGAACCAGCATAAGTTGTGCCTGTGATATTGCAGAGGTATAAGCAAGCAATGACCCAGGTCAAGTTAGTCTTGCTAAGTAAGCTAAATTAAGCTTTGTTTATATGAGTCAAACTGATTTCGTCCACCCAGGAATTCTCAAGGCTGGTCTCTGTTTTTTATTTTAGTAATACTGTTTAAGTGCCGCCTATGTGTCTGATTTTTTATATACGGTATTTCTAATTCTCATTATTACAATGTAAGATAGATTGTATTCATTTATAGATGAAGAGAATAAAGACTCAGCAAGATGAGGCTGCCCATTAGGGAACTGCAAGAATCAATGCGTTAGTAAATGTTTCAATGCAGGTGAGATGCTAATGGCAACTAAATCTTGCTCCCATATCTTAAATCATTTCAAATCAGTAAATAATTAGCATTGCTATATGAAGTACTCTCCAGAGATAGCTGAATATATGTGTAAGACATCATTCCTGACACCCTGAGGAGACTATAATTTCAGAGACATTCTTGATGTGCGTACTGGTTATGGGTATAATCCAGAGTAGAATTGTCAAACGGTAGAGAGCAGTGATAGTCTGCAGCAGAAGTTGACAAACTATAACCCTGGGACCATATCTAACCTACTGCTGTTTTTGGTAAGTGAAGTTTTCCTGGAATACAGCTACACTCATTTGTTTCTACATTTTCAGTGGCTGATTAATTTCCTGCTGCTGGATAGAGTTGAGTAGTTGTGACTAAGCCTGTGAAACCTAAAATATTTACTATCTGGCACTTCAGAGAAAAAAATATTTGTTGATCCCTGCTCTAGGATTTCTGAAGAGGGGGACTTTACTGTGTGATGGAGGAATCAAAAAAGGCTTAAATGAAAGAAGTGGACATGTTTTGGAGCTGAGAGGATAGTCTTTCAGTGAAATGAGGAGCTGGTCAATGTAAGTGCCACAGAACTCAAAAGCAAAACCAAACACATGGATAAATATAAAAATCTGCTTAATAAGGATCACAATACTGTATATAGTTCATGTAATATTATAACTATTTGTCTGTGAGTGTACCTTTTGTATGTAGAACAGTGGTTCCTAAACTTGAAGGTGTTGCAGGATTTTTTACCACAATACCCAGGATTTGCTGTCTCGCCACTTCAAAGAATGAAGAGGTGGACACAAAATGAGCAGTAGGCAAAAGTTTATTGGAATATAAGATTAGAAAGGAAGAGTAGTAGGAAAGCTGTCTTTACAGAGAGGGGACATTTGAAAGTGAATGCCCAAGGACCATAGGCAAGGTTCTGGTCAGCCCTCCCCCTTCCCCCCACCCCCTTCCTTCTCAGGTTCTACCCTTCCTTATTGGCTTGAGAGCTCTAGGTGCTGGGTTGTCCATTCCTGATTGGTTCGTTTCCATTGTATGAGAGGTGGGCTGTGGCCATACTTAGGTCTTTTGTCCAATTCCAGAGGGGAAACCTGAGGGGGAGTAGGTGGGGTCTGTTACATTCTTACAGGAACCTTATGCCTGAGGGGGCTTGCTGTAGTCAGAAGCTCCCAGCATTGTTCCAAAATAGGGGTTTTTCTGCACCCAGGGACCTCAGGCCCTAAATGTATCGTCTCTGCCTACTGAATCCTGTCTTCTATCATAAAGGGACATTTGAACCAATTGGTGAATTACTTCAGGATAAGATTTTGGTTTTACTCAGTAATCTGTGATACTAAAGTATAGCCCATGTGGAAAATCACTGAGTCAGAATACTCATTCACTTGATAAAATTGATTATTTCCTGTAGGACAGAGAAATTTTTTTCTCACAAGTTATCCAAACCTTCAAAAAGTACATGTGTGCTGGACATGTGTTAATTAGTTTTGCTAATCACTAGTTTAGTAAAAAATAAACAACAAAAACTAGATATTGAGAACACAACTAAGTGCCAGCACTGTGTCAAGAGCATTTCATACCTTATCTCATTAAAAACTTACAATAGCCCACTGAGGACTAAGGTGGATGTTGTTATACCCATTCTAGGGAAGAGAATACTAAAGATGAGCTAGAACAGATTCTTGGTTTAAGGCTGTAATACTAGTAAATAGATCACCATTGTTCAATATGACCAAAAATTGACTTTTTTAAAAGGAAACTTTTGGAGCTGGGACATAGATAGGAATGGACTTCAATACATTTTAAAAAAAAGCAAATTTGCCGATTTGTTCTGTTGTATGACTGAATTGTTTTTTGTTAAAAGCATTGTTCTGTGTTTTTATAAAACTTGAGTCTTTCACTACAAATTTATCTGCAGATTTTTATTGAAAATACTGGTGTTTTATTGACCCAGAACTTTCTATGTCCTCTCTGTTTCTTTTTGTCTCTGTCACTTTCTGTCTATAATCCCTTCTCTCTTTTCTTTACCTGTTAATGCTTAGTTGTTTATAATGTCTTCTTTTTTCCCCCTCCATTTTCCTGTAGTATCCCTTCCTAACCTTCATAAAAGTCCCACTTACTTATGGCATGGTGTCTTCACTGAAGCAATCAAGTGCTTCAATGCATTTTCCTAAAGCAATGACTTTTTTTAAAGGAAAAACAAAGAATCAGTGCAACTTAATACAAGTTTTTTTCCCCCCTGAACTTAGAAAGCAAGAGATACTGCAGAAATATTTGCATATCACTAATGGATATGACAAAATAATAAGTAGATAGGAAAAGGTGAATGATTCAGAAGAAGCTGCAGGGAGTGTATGAAAATGTAAATCCATCCCTCATGGGCCACATTAGCATCTCTGTGGAGAGTAATCTGGCCACTTGAGCCATGGAGAAGAACATTAATTACCTACATTAATGGCCTGCTACAGGATTCACAGATAACAGTTCTAAAGCTCACCTAAAATTATTTCCTTTTTTATCATTAATTGCCAAGTAATAAATGCTGTTAATTAAAAAAAAAAAAAAGCTGCTTCATTGAGGAGACATGCAAATTTTTATTGTTTTTTTTTTTTTTTTTTTTTTTTTTTTTTTTTTTATCAATAACAGACTTGTTACTCTATCTCAGTAAGGTACCTGGCTGGGCCCATTATCTACATTTGTTTTCAAATGTTCAATAAAAGGGGGAAGAGACACTTCTATAGACTTATCACCAATTAAAATTAAAATCTTATTTTGAATGCTTAGAAACTTAATTATTGTTCATTGGGATACTTCACTGCTTATGATAAAAATTATTATGCATATTGGGTCTATAACTTTCACTTAAGAATGAATGTTCCCTCAAACGTTTTTAGTCTATTAGCTATTTAAGTTATTTCACATTTTATTAGTCCTCTTACTTTACTAGCTTTTGTCTTGTAGCAGTAATACTTAATGCCTCCTCAGCTATACGTTCAGATATTGAGTTGTGGTCTGTAATAAAATTTAAATTTAAAAATGTGACTTTTAAAGTATTCTCTTGTGTCCTAATGATTTTCAAAAAGATTTGCTCACTCGGATTTTTGGTATTGGAAAAGGGGAAAGAGAAGACAAATAGCATAGTTGGTGCAGGTTATGTGCCAAAGAGAAGGTGCAGGATTACCTCACGGAATCCTGAAAGTCATTATCTGAAAGCCTCAACAACACTGTAACATGGGTCCCATTCTCACTAATTTAGGATCCAAACGAAGCATCTCATGTCTCAGGCGTGTTAGATAACAAAGCTCTATTTTCAAAATCCACATTTATCCTGTTCCATGTAGTCTTCCCAGGCAGAGTGGAATCTTCCCTCATGGAACACACATTTTCTAGAAAAGGAAAATATGGGGAAGATAAAAGAAAAATATTTAGGGTTCTGTCCTTTTAAATTATGCTAATTAAAAAAATGTATTTTTAAATACCAAATTCACACGTTTAGGTCGTTCTCAAAAAATAAAAGACAAAATTAAAAGGACAAGAAAAATGTTGACAAAATTTTATTTTGCCCCTCTTCCACATTGTCTTAGTGTGTTCAAGCTGTTGTAACAAATGCCGCAGACTGTGTAGCTTATAAACAACAGAAATTTATTTCTCACAGTTTTGGAAGCTGCTGGTCTCAGATCTAGGTGCCAGTGTGGTCAGGTGAGGGCCTTCTTCCTCCATGTTGTAGACTTCTTGTATCCTTACATGGTGGGAGGGATTCAGGAACTCTTTGGGGTCTCCTTTACAAGAGCACTAATGCCATTCACGAGGGCTCCACCCTCATGACCTAAGCCCCTGACAAAGGCCCCATCTCCTAATATCATCACCTTGGGCATTAGGTTATCAACATATGAGTTTAGGGGGGCCCCAAACGTTCAGACCATAACACACGTACATGATCCTTCTTTTAAAAAATGTCAACTCTGAACTATGTATGTTGCGACTGATGTTAGCACCAAGAAATTAGGTAGACATGGTTAACACTATTGAATTAGGACTGTGTTTAAATAACTGGGATTTGAATATTGTTTTCCTTTTTTTCTGAGTGCTTGATTATGCTTTATTAATAAACAGGTGCATTGATCTCCATTTATATCTTAATAAGAAACTATTCACATCTAAAATCCCAAAATCTTAGTAATAATTGGTTCATTAAACTACCAGAATCTCATCATCATTTGAATTCAGTGTAAGAGTCCATCTTAAACCCATTTCAAAGGGATTTAGGAAAACCTTCATTATATGCAATTTAGCTCGTAACTATAGCATGAAAGGTCAAGTACATTAAGCTGTAGTACCTAGAAGATGGTGCTATAATGAAATTCCAGTATAAAGATTAAAAATGTGTTTTTTTGTAGTAAAACAATTTCAGAATACATGATTGAGATACTACGTGCTGCAAAATGTGAGGCAGTTGAGTTGAACATTGTCTTGTTTACCAGAGTTTTATTGTGTCTAATGGTCATTCAATGTGAGTGGGATTTTTCATTATAGATGACAAGAGAATATAATTTATGCATTGTAATTATAATATCCCTTCTTAATTCCAAAAAGATATCCAATCAAGGAGGTATGGGAAAATTATCAGGTATTATTAACACTTACTGAACAGCATTTTATAGGAGAGAGTTGATGGGTAAAATAAGAAATGCTCCATTGTTAATTGAACATTTTTATGGACAGATTAAGAGCATAGTCCATCTATTTTTAGATAATCTATAGTAATTAAATTTGGTAGTTTACCAAAACCAAGAGTCTAAGGACAATAATTTAAACAAAGAGTGGTTATACAAATCAGATATTCCTGTATGCATGGGTCTTGCACAAAAGTAGAACTAGAGGTTCAAATTGATCTATTTGGATTATTAATCCTGAATTAAAATATCCCCATATAGTCTGTTGGGGTGAGAAAAGTTTCTATGTGGACTCTTTTGGCTCCTGAAAAGGGCCATCTTTTGTAATCAGATCATTAATGATTTAAAAAGAAATAATTCTAATGTGCTGTCCATGTTACTAAAAAGTATCAGAATAATATAAGCTAATCAAAGTGCCATGGTTCTTTAACGTTATTTCATTAGACAGTCAAGTTTGTTTTAAAAACTAGGCATTCTTTGTCTGTACAGCCAGCTCCTTCCTACATTCCTGGGAAGTCTCTCAGATGCCTAGAAATCTGAAAATAGAAATACACATAATCACATAATTTATCAATTTTTCGGTATAATTTCTGTCTTAAATATGCCAGTGATCACTAATAAAAAACTTTCTTTTCCTTTGCTTGACATTGACTTTTACCTTTTTTTTTTCCTTTGTAATCTCTTATATGAGAAATTACCTGATAGGGTTGAAAACAAGTATATGGAGAAAAGCGTGTGTGCCAAGATTGGTGAACATTCAGATGCTCAATTTGCTGCCTCTTTGGAAACTACCACACTGTGTGTGTAGCCACACAATTGCTCCAGTAATAATACTAGCAAAGTTATCAGTCACTCATATCTTTGGTGACTATTCCTGTTCTTGGATTGCCATGGATGGTGTTGCCATTGCTCCAGAAATCTGCCTTTGGCCTGTTGCTGAAAGTGTTCTAAGCAACGTAAAGACATATGTGTGGCTGACAGTTGGGTTTTCTGGCCTTTACCTTGCTCATAAGATGTGGATTTATCCTGTGAAATCTAAAGTGCCAGAGTCTAAAATGATGAACCTGTTGAAGCTTGCTTGTTGCCTCATCTTGGACCATGACTTGACTCTGTTGGATGTTGGCATTGACTTTGGCCAGGACCTAGTGATTGTTCCCTGAAATGCCCTTCAGTTTTACTGGAAGGCAAAACTACAAATAATAGTCATAAGAACCTAACAGTTGCCAGAAGTCAAACTGAGAAAGAAAAGTGTAATGGACAGGCAACAGCATGATGCCTATAGAACTGGCTTTTAGCTTTACTACCCCAGGCCTGTGACCTTTAAGTATAAATACATAGAATAGGGATTTCATTGTTTAGTATCTTAACTGTCATATAACAGAAGAGTTGGAGGTGCTTATTAAAATATTCTGCAAAGATAGGAAGCATCCTGATAATACCTAAAATATCATTTTATGGGAATTCTCTCTTTTGCTTCTAGCCAAAGTATTTTATCATTTAGTTTGAACAAAACTAAAAAAAAAAAATAGGTACCAACAACAAAAATCATTTGTCATGCAATTGAAATATTCTAGGTAGGCCACTAAAACTTTCTAAATTTGTGCTTAAAATCTCTATAAGGAAGTTCATAGGTTTTCCTGAATTTATTTTCAATATTGATGGATATTTTAGTTTCTTTTTTCTAATTAAAAAAAAGCAAGTTTATTTATTTTGAGATAGAGAAAAAGAGAGAGAGCCTGAGAGTGAGTGGGAGAGGGGCAGAGAGGGAGAGAGAGAATCCCAAGCAAGCTTTGTGCTGCCAGCACAACACCCCATGGGGAGCTCAATCCCAGGAGCCATGGGGTCATGACCTGAGCCAAAATCAAGAGTCAGATGCCCAGTTGATTGAGCCATCCAGGCACCCCAGGTGTTTTAGTTTTTTTAATGAAAAAAATATTGAGTTATTTATTTTTCACAAATGCAAAAAAGAAATATTCTGAGTTGATTTTAAGTTACCTGGTTAGGGTTTTATTGTGTAAAAATAACTCCATTATCTTCTCAAGACTTTGCTTGATTCTATTTCTTAGTTATTCAGTTGTCTTAAATCAATTGTTTGTAAGGGTGAAAAATAAAGAATATTCAGTAGAACGAGCAGGGGGAACTGAGTCACTGTTATTCTGGAAAAAAAAATTATCCGTGGATATGAAGGAATTACAGCACTTCAAGAATAAGCCCGTTATATGATACATGTTTTTTATTTACACAGTTCCCCTAACATTCATTATTTAAAAGGGAACTGAAACTCATCTCTTCTATTATACTTAATAGTATATTTGCTAGCATCATTCCCCAGTTAGAAGTCATATTCTGTCTGAGAATTTACTTAACATGAGTGACATTTTATAGATTTTAATTTTACATGTTTTGGCACAAATACATTCTTTGGAGAGGTGGCTGGCTAATTTTATTAAATAATCTAGATTTTTTAAGCATTATTGTTAGGCCCATTTCACCATGAAGTATGGAATCAGAAAAATTAATCTACATATATTAAGTGCTCTATTCTGTCAGTCTTTAGTCATGTGATTAGTCATGTGAATGTATTACTTAAATTAGTACACATTAATAAGGGCTTCATAAAGGCAAAATGGTTTTTTATTAAATATATGCACCCTTCTCATCCATCATCATTACTATGCTTATAAAGTTCTGCTTGGCTTTGGACAAGCACTAGCCTCTAGTCTAAGTTCAAAATTTTCCAAGCTTATTTGATTACAGAGGTGATTTTGAATAGAATTTCATAGCTTTGGAATTTAATGGAACACCATTTAGGAAGCATTGTCTTGAGACAAGAGCTCTGTGTTTAAGACAAAATAGAATTTGGAAGTATTTATAAAGCCCTGCATGTGTCTGAAGAGTAACTAAATTTTGGATTTCATTGTCACAGTTTTGAACATGTGACATATTCTCAGGTGTCTTACAAAGCATGACCAATCAGGTAGCTACTATCTCTGTTTTCATAAGAAAATGACAAACATCAAGGTCATATGGGTTAGTAAAATTTTAATATTGATATGGCAAACAACAATAAGAAGCAGAATGATAAATGGAATTATTGAGGTGGGGAATCCATTGTTGAGACCTGGGGTCTGTCCTAGTAGACTCAAAATCCTTTAATCTAACTCATGAACTAAGTGAACAATTCCCATGTGAGAATACTATGGTAATCTTGTTTGTTATTCATAGAATCACTCTGCCTTTTCAAATCTTGGGATTTTAATCATTAGAAAAAGCATTTACTATATTGACATCTGGTTCTCCTTGTGTATGTATGATGTGTGTTGCCACATCATACGTAGAGGCAATCTAAATTTTGAATTCCTTAGCTTGTAAAAGCTTTATTTACTGAAATATAGCTGTATTTTACCATAGTTGACTGACCAAATTTTGTGCAATCCTGAAGGGTTTTTGTTTTGTTTCGTTTTACGACACAGGAGGCAAAGACATCTAGTGTGTGTTGCAGGAATACTAAGAAAAAAAATTAAACCATTGCTTGTTATCTGTATATAGTGTTGTATTGTAGCTTGTAGCCATATCAATGAAGTGCTTAATTATCAACACCATTTATATGATTACCTGCTCAATAGACTTTACCAATGTCCTTAAACACATAACTCAACATCTCTAAATCATTTTTCTTACCACATTCTGAAGTTTTCTGCCATACACATCACATTCAAACATTTATTAAAACACATGGCTAACCAACATAAATTGTTATATTATAGATTTAAAAGTATGACTGCTTAGTATTTTTTACTCATTATCTTTACATATACTGTCATTCCATTCTATCTAGTGTGACTGAGACCAGTGAACCTAAAAATATTGTTGTACTCAATAATGGGGCTAAAAGATGAGTAAAAGTCACCTGCCTTCAAGAAGCACAAGAGCAAGTTTCCTGAATTTTGACTAATGTTTGCCAGTCTACTAAAATAGCGCACTAGACTTTTCCTTCCATAGTTCCCATACCCTTTAAGGTAATGAAAATTAAGACAATGCAAAGCTAATCCTTTCAAAGTAGAACATTCCCTTCCAGGTCCAAAATGCATGACAATTAGCAGTCTTCCTTGCTTAACACACACTTTGATAGTACGTGATTCTCCCTTCTTAATAGTGGTTCTGGTTATAACGTACACAAAGGTATTCAGGTCAAGAAATTCCAAAGAGAAATGGTTGTTCCTTTTGATCACTGCTACCACCATCCCTTCTTCCTTCCCACAACTCACTTTTTTCTTGATTTTGTGGGAATCACCTATCTGTACTGAAATTTTGGTGCAATAAATGGTATCTTTGATAGTAGCATAATGTTTTGCTTGGAAACTGGCTACACTTTCTACGTAGAATTCTATGCTGATAGGATTTTGTGATTTTTCTATTCCTCTATTTTCCCATTTACAGTACCTGACATTTCCATGGATCCATCTTATTTCTCAACCACACTGAAAATTCTATAGGTTAGATGTATCTAAAATGAGCATTTAAACTTTTTGAGTGAGCTCTCACTTTAACATCAAGATTTTACCCCATATTTTCTGTTGAAGTGGACATTTACCTGATTTACAGGGTATTTACCCTTTTAATCATTAGAAAAAGCATTTACTGTATTGACATCTGGTTCTCCTCGTGTATGTATGATGTGTATTGCCACGTCATTTTATAGGATTTAAAGGATTGAAACATCATTTTATAGGATTTAAAGGATTTAAATGATTTATAGGATTTAAACAAAGGAAAATTTAAGTTCTAGATTTGCATTGAAGACTTTACTTGAATTTAAGTATCATGGATTTTACACAAAATTTATATAAATTGAATCATGCACTCAAAGAAACTTAGAAGTTGTTTAGCCCAGTATTTCAACCAGTGTATTAATATTACTTGCTGAATCCATGAAAAGTGATTACCCAGCTTCAATTAAAAGGTTTGCAGGCATACAGTGAACTCACCATCTTACAAGCAGCTCATAGATGTCTTAGCCAGCTTCATTTGTTGGTAAGTTCAGCCATAGAGAAAAAGTCCCTATGAATTGTGTTCCTGACATTTTTCTTAATCTATGAATTGGCAACATAGAAGAGCAGGCAGAGAGAAGAATGGCATATATGCTCAAAACAAGCAATTATAATAATGCTATCACAATGACTTAGATTTATTTAGTGCCTACTGTCTCAGACACTGTCCTAAATATAAATACTTCATGTGTTATCTTGTTTAATTCATACACATAAGATAGGTACAATTATTACTTTTTTTTTTTTTTTTTTAACAGAAAGCACAAAGGCACTGAGACATTAAGTGATTCAGCCAAGTTCACAGTTAGTAAATAGTGGAGATAATGTTTGGGACTAGACACTCCAGATTCCATATTTTAATACTTAGATCATATTCTTAGCATCTGAACTGTTCAAGGCCCTAGAGAGACAGAGGGGGCTGGCAGCTGCCTAACAACATATGAGTTCTGCAGTTGAATTCTGTGTTGACACTGTTTTTGTTTTTTTCTCCTCTTTTCCTTAAGCTGTGCTGAGTGGATTTTGATTTTTTTGCAACCATAGATCCCTGCCTTTGAAAAAGTTTTGATTAATCATGTTATTCTAAGTTCTGACTGCACAAAGAACTCTGAGTGTTACAGATTCATTGTTGAGATTCTAGATGCAAAGCAAAACATACCAACTTGGAAATTATCTACCAATTCATGTAAAAACCTTTTCCTCTGAGGATGTCCAAGTTATTATTGAATTTATATGTTTATGAAAAATCGCATATGGAGATATCACACTATGGTTTGCATTAGAATTAATACTGAGGAGGCAGGCATCAACCAAGTGGTTACAAATGGGTTTTAAAATGCAGTTTTTTGCCATGGGGTGCTGTAGAAGTCATCACATTTCTCGGCATTTTCATTAGCCTGGAAAGTCAATGACTAAGTTTCTTCTCATCAGTTCCTATTCTTGGTTTTGCAAAAAGAATGACATTTGTACTCACAGCTCTGTGACAACAGGATAGAATTAGGGTTGTGTGTCTCCTTTGGAAGGAACAGAACATAGGAAATTGGCAGGAGAAAATGAATAAGAGTCTGTGTAGCAGAGGAGGAGGTAGGAGGCATGTACTTGTGAGGAAGAGAAGGCAAGCGTACAATCAGAATATACCTCAAAAGGGAACCATATGGGGCTGTTAATCAGAAATATAAAATTATGCACAAAAATTCATCCCCTCCAAATCTTATGGCCTTTTGTCTGCTTTCCTTAGTTGTGCAAAGTTGGCCTACTGATTAGTTGTGCAAAGTTGGCCTACCAGCTAGCTCAAACCTAATCTCCTTTGGCAGGCCAATCTGAATCGAAGCAGAATATATAATTAAACAGTCTCTGCCTAGGATAATAGGAAGTAGTGAGGCTAAACTGGAATTGTCACTGGATTGATTACTGTCAATCAGAGGGCTTGGCTTTTACAGTGTTTTTCAACAGCAAGTTTGTTTCAAGAGTTGGCCGACTGGTTGAACCATGGGTCTCTACCATTGTTCTCTCAAGTGTATCCTCTTCTTTTCTTTAAAAGAAAAATTTTTAATGTTTATTTTTGAAGGAGAGAGGCAGAACGTGAGTGGGAGAGGGGCAGAGAGAGAGAGAGGGAGACACAGAATCCAAAGCAGACTCCAGGCTCTGAGCTATCAGCACAGAGCCTGACATGGGGCTCGAACTCACAATCTGTGAGATCATGACCTGAGTGAAGTCAGGCGCCCAACCGACTGAGCCACACAGGCGCCTGTCTTTTTTTCTTGATAATGTGAGTTACATACCTGCATTCATGAGCCTGATATTCCCAGCCTCACTTTCTTCTACTGTTAGGGCTACTTTATACCTGTCTCCACATACTGATCACTGCTTGTAGAATTCTCTGGCTCCCCTATCCTCTATGAATACTGGGCACAGACATGTTCTTTACAGTTTCCTTCCCTGGGGAGAGGGGTCTTTGAACTTCAGTCTAGGAGCTAAAGTCCTGCTATCCTAAAGTGGATCATATTTGTGGTAACTTCTAGTTCACCTAGACTGTCAGCTATCACCCATCATACACACTTCATTCATTAGATTGGGGTCCTAATTCATGGTATGGATTCTTCCTAATTATTACTAGTGATTGTCATATGTCCTCTGATATTCAGCCTGATATGAATGTCCTATTATCTCTGCAACTGGCTAGCACTATTCACCTTGTACAAGAATTGCCACACTATTAATTGTTTTCCTCTCATTCTTAGATTACAAAGACCTTGAGGGGTGAAATCATGTTATAGTCTCCTGGGATCCACACAGTGTTCCTATTGTCTATTTCTTTCTGACAAATTAGGTCTACTTGTAGAATCATTGGCTCACTGCCTTTTCTGAGTGTGATCAAATGACTGTGTATTACTGTTTGGCACTTCATGATACTAAGTGATATTTTAAATTATTTGAAGTTGTTTAATATCACTATTGTTTTTACCATATGCCAGAAGCTCAAAAATCCTCTCATGCTTCTTTTAGAATTTGGTTAAAACTAAGATTTAGTGCAAACTATGCCACTTGGGTATGTAGTGTGAGTGTAGTTTTGATTCAAATTTTGAGGTATAGAAACATCAACTTTTAAAATTCATTTCATTAAAATATGAAGACTTTTTTTTTTTCTATATGGAAAGTTAGGAAATTGTGATTTGTTTTTTATCCTGTCTGTGTTGTGTTTTTGGAGAAGAGGGTAAGGAAGTGGATGGTGCATTGAATAATATGTATTCATGTTAATTCAGGATTGGAAACTTGCTTTGATGAAACTACGCATTTCAGTTATATTTTGAGTATTTCCTCATAGTTTACAACTTAATCTCCTTTTTCCATTCCACCCTCCAGGCACACACATGCCTTCATCTTCTCTGATTCTTCTGATTGAGACAAATATGAGATTAATGCCTTAGTCACCACCAAATTTTGCACCTGAGTGAGAAGGTGGTATAAATATGCTCTGTGTGTCCCAAGTACTCTTGTGTGCTCAAAGTAAGGTGAAAATAAATTGTTAAGGGAACTAGAAAACTGTCTTTTAATGAAGGATAAGCTAACAGTAGAAGTATCTACTTAACTACATGTTCAAACATTATTATCATCCTACTTATATGTTGCTGGGATGCTGTCTAAACCAGTATAATCTTTCATCCAGGCCAGAAAATAGATTGTTGTTGGCCCTCCTTACTCTTGATGATTTAAAATGGAACATGCAAATTTGTCAAACGTTTTAGTATATGTATTTTGATAAAATAAGTCAAATTGTAATTACCATTTTCTGCCATCACATAAAGTACCTGATAAGTCTTTTGTCCATTTTTCTATGTGAGTGTTTATCTTTTTATTGCTTATGTAGGTTTATATATATCCTGAACGTTCCATATATACATGTTACAAATACCTTCCTTCAGATAAAAGCTTTTTGGGACGCCTGGGTGGCTCAGTTGGTTAAACGACTTCAGATCAGGTCATGCATGATTTCACGGTTCCTGAATTTGAGCCCAGGGTCAGGCCTGGAGCCTGTTTAGGATTCTGTGTCTCCTTCTCTCTCTGCCCCTTCCCCACTCACATTCTGTCTGTCTTTCTCTCAAAAATAAATAAACATTAGAAAAATTAAAAAGATAAAGGCTTTCTTTTTCATTTTTATATAGTGTCTTTTGATAAATAGTTCTGAATTTTAATAGCTGAATTTTATCAGTTATTTCCATTTTTTTTCTTGTTTGTTTAATTTGTTATTTCTTGCTTGATATATCCTTCTCACCCCCAAGAGCATGAAGATACTATCCTAAGTGTTCTCAGCACTGTCCAATAGACTTTCCTCTACTGATGGAAATATTTTATATGTGGCACTGTCCAAAATGATAGTCACTAGCCACATATTGCTTTTGAGCACTTGAAATGTGAATAATGTGACTGAGGAACTAAATTTTTAAATTTAATTTTAAGCAATTTAAGTTTAAATTTAAAAAGACTCATGTGGCTCTTGGGTTGGATAATTTAGCTGTCTAGCTTTGTTTTCTCATCAGTGGTGATTCATTTATTCTTTATTTTTCTTCACGGTGTGAGGGGAAGATCATAATTTCCAGTGCGGGTGACCAGTGCTTTCCCCTACTTATTGGTAATGCCAGTTTTGGAATAAAAATAAATTCTGTGTGTATTTATTTCCTGGCTTTCTGTTGTGTTTCTTTGGTAAATTCATCTATCCTGGCACTGGCACCTGTTAGTCACCATAGCTGTAAAACAAACCTTGATATTTAGTAATCTATGACCCCCCTCCATTTGTTCTGGTTTAGAACTGACTTTGCCATCCTGGCCTTTGATCTTTCAATACATTTTAGACCTAAGTTTCAAGTAAAAATTAAAAAAAAAAGGATTTTTCATTGCATTTGAATCAGTACATCAATTTGGCAGTTTTAACGTATTGATATTCTTAATTCATGAGTATTGTTTATCTCTATTCATTCAGGTCTTCCTTCATGTCTTCCATTTTGAAAAATTGTATCTGAAAAGAATTTGCCACATTTTGTAATATTTTTTAAGAAAGAACTATGTAATGAAGATATATGTTGTCTTTTAAAATTACGTATATTTTGTGATGTAGAAATAATTTATTCTTGTATGATATTTTATCTACCAAACTGACCATCTACTTGATTCTAGTATTTTATTTGTAGATTTTTATCCTATGCAGAGAGATATATCTGTAATCTGTGTATAAAAAGAATTTTATTTCCAACCCCTTACATATAATTTCTTTTTCTTGTGCCTCACTGCTTTTCCTGGGACTCTTAAGACATTGTGTAGATCTGATTCTAGTCTTATTCCTAATCTCTTACAGTGATAACAGTAAATATGATGTTACACATTTTTATTTGTTTTTCTTTTTGTTTTGTTTTTATACATTTTATTCACGAGATTAAGGCATTTTTCTTCTGATTTTAGGTTGGTAGGATTTTCAGGTGATTTTATGATTTTTCCTGGATTCTATTAATGTGGTGAACTATAATAATTGTTTTTTAAATAGTAATGTGTGTATATATGTATGAATGTATGGTTTGGTCCTCAAGTTTGTGACTTGCTCTCATTATTCATAGGTATTTTAAGTTACTTGTTAAAATAGTGAAAACCAATGAACCCACTAACCAATTCAAGAGCTAAAGTATTAACAGAAATCGAATCTTACTTGTGTTCATCTCCCTAGCATCATTCTTTCTTCCTCATTCTGCGCCCCTCCCAACTCTTCTCAGAGTTAATCACTATTAGAAATTTTATATTTATTATTCATTTGCCTTCTTTTGGTTTTATTTGGTTTTAATAATAAGTCATATATGGGCAAAAGTTTTTAATGTTCAGTTCTTGTACAATTTCTTCACGGTCTCTTATTCTTTAATCACATTTTAGTCCTTTCCTTTATAAAGCGTATTTAATTTATATTTTATCTTCGATAATTTTGTTATCTAATGTCTTTATGGACCTGATTCTCTGTCTGTAGTTTCTCCTGGTTCTTGCTTAATAATGCCTTATTGCTTAGATTTTTGTCATGTGGGAATTATTTGAAGTTTGGGCTAAGCTGGGTTTTTAGTTGAGAGAATTTACATTTCCTTTTGCCAGGAATCTAGAGCATTACTCAACACTGTAAACTGGTTTTAGATGTTTGAGCTACCTTGATAATATGAAATGAGCTGCAAAGCCATGTGAGTGATGACTGTTGGTCATGAATCCTCAGGTGATTTTTGTTGTTGTTTGTTGTTCCTCTTCACTAGTGCCAGGTTTGGAGGCAGACTGTTCTTTTGTTTGTTTGTTTTTTGTTTTTTTTTTTTTTTTTGCAGTTGCCAGCTGTGTGGGTGTGTATATGTGTGTGTATGTGTGTGTACTCTTATAGACTTATTTATCCTACAATGACGATATAGTTTTATTGGATTACAGGAGGGCATATCACCTTTTGGAGACTTTCCATCTCTGGCTGGCTTTGTGAATTGTGATCTTTGCAAGCAACCTTTGGGCTGTGAAACCTTAAGTCTAAGTCCACCCAGTTCATCAAATGTCCCAAGAGGAAACCTGAATAATGTACTCCTCTTAACCATCTGGTTTCCCCTTTCACTTAGTTTTATTCTCTGGATATTTCTTTCTTTCTATTTTTCCTATTTTATGTGCAGTTTTTAGTTGATTTCCATGGAGGGATTTTTTTATACTACAAAGCACAGAGATTTGTACAAATGAATTCAAATAATAAACTCATTGATTGGAAATACAGAGGGATTTCTTAGAGCCTGATTTCAGGAAGTACAGTCAGATCTTGCTGGAATGGTAACGCGTGACTGATTTTCCCCAGGTTCTGCCCATTTTGCACTTTGTTACAATGCTCAGTGACCTCATGCTTCTAGCATCCAACACAGTCCAACTGACTCAGTCTCTCCATGAAGTTCTTCAAATTCTTGAGGTAGAAAATAAAATTGTCTTAGCCTCACCTATAGATAGTAGTAAAGTGGCATACTATTTCAGGACAGTATACCATTGTGGTTAGAGTTCAGGTTCAGCAGCTGGACTGGCTGGATTTGAATCTCAGCTCCAAATCTTGTTAGCATTGTAATCTTAGGAAGCTTTCTTAATGATTCTGAGACTCAGTTTCTTCCTCTGAAAAGGGGGATGATAATGATAGTAACTACCACATAGCTGTGGTGAGCAATAAATGAGTTACTACCTGTGAAAAGTAATAAGTAAAAGTGATGACTTATGTATAGTGGCTGCTCAGTGAATGTTTATTATTTCTTTCCCTTCACTTGATGTAATTGCTGGTCTAATTGGCTATGGCCTGGGGTTAGGATCATGTGGTACAAGCCTGTCTACCTAGGTATGTTCTATCACCATCATCAAGAAGCAAATTGAAAGAAAGGGAGGCAATTGAAAATATGTCTAATGTAGACTGGTGAATTAGAAACAAAACAACTTGTCATTTTGGGGAAGAAATTTTTTATGTAATTTCCTTTATATAAAAATATGCTTGAGTAATAAAATTGTTACTAAAGAGACAGAAATTTCAATTTATCATGTATTTAGTGACAGTGATATTTCTTATTTTGTCTCTCGACTTTCAAGCTCATGGCTGATGACAAGTTGGTCAGATTGAGTTACAGGGAAAACAAATTTTGTTTGGTAAAAGCTAAAAGGATATAGATTTTAACCTGGACAGTTTTAATTTCTTTGCCACTGAGTAAAATAGATTTAACTTTCCATCTGAATATATTTTATGTGGGAGTTTAATGTGTACCAACAAAGAGATTTTGTTCTACAACATCTATAAATATTATTTAATATGTTTTTTTTCCTACTCTCAAGAACATGGAGAGAAGTTGTTTAAAGTACTTGACCTTTAAATGCAGAGTGTATAAATTAATTCATGTTATTACTTCAGTTTCACAGCTGAGTTGTCTTGTAAATAAAACTTTTCCCTCATTAGAAATGAAGCCAATCTCGCAGTTCCCTGTAGGTCTCATATCACTTACACCACGCTATGCTTCGTATGTTGACCTGGCACCCAAGAGAGTTTATGCACAATTGGTGAATTAAACCAGAAATAATTTCCTGTGGCGTTATGTCACAACCTCAACGATGAAAAATTCCATTAATTTCTCTTGCATTTAATATGAAAATTTAAATGAATCCTTCCAGAAGTACATAAAATTTGGTAGGTCAGTATTTAGATTTCTTGTGCTATGAAAAGTACATATGCCTTTCTTATGTAAACTGTGTAATCATGCAGTTGTCTATGTGTATGTATGTACTAGTCTTTTGATTTATATTTATTTATCTTGTCCGGTCTGATGTTTGTCATTAATTTTACTAGAGAGAAACTTTAGCCTCCCGAGGAAAGATTTTTTTTTATCTTTCAGTAATGACATATTTTTGTCCACAAAGCTTCAGAGGAAGCAAGATTAAATATGAGGACTCTCTCTGGATAAATCTATCATCTTTACTTAGTTCCTGTTCTTTTTTATACATTTGACAATCTTCCTCCCTATCTTTGTCTCCTTCATAGACTCAACTATTTTTTTTTTATTCACCCAACACTATTTATTGAATGTCTGCTTTTTGCTTTCCTCTGTCATTTTTTTTTTCTTTTCAGTGACACTCCTGTCTTCAGAGTTTCAGCTTAGACTTTCCAAGGGGATATTTTCCAGGTCTACAAATCTTGCCCTAATTGACCTCCTTTGATTCAGTCCTGCATGGCCATTGCAAATATTCTGTTCTCCCACTTCTTGGTGTTCCTCCATCCATTAATATCCACCCAATCTTGACACTGGATATACAAGGTCATTCTTGACACTTCTAACCCATCTATATCCATATTTTCATCAAACCCTTAAGACTTGATAACCCTCTTCTCTCTTTTATAATTCTCCACGTCATCTCAAACCAATTGTACTAAAAAACAAAACTAATTATGACCCTCTCATGCCTGAAGATTAACCTTCTGCTTACTGTTGTCACCCTTAGCTTTCCTTTTACTATCAAGTACTGTCATACATTTTCAGTCTTCATTCTTGCTTTTTGTAATCATGCATCCAATGATTCATGGCCATCATGTGCTAGACCCCTTCAAGAATTATGACTTTGAATATTCTGCTCTTTATATCTAAATGATCTATCAAACCTTTTCCTCTAACTGCTTATCGTTCATGACTACTTTCCATTGCCACTTCCTCCACAAAATTATGCCAGAATCCCATAGGAAGTCTTCATTGCTTTCACAGGAACTTAATCAACCTCCATTGTAGCTTTTAGCACACTTGACTATAATTATATGCTTATATAATCTATCACCCCTACCATATAGTAAAGGAAAACATCATATTCTTTTGGTGTGTGTGTGTGTTTTAACCCACCAGTTAGCTTAGGGCTTTCCTTATGGTAGGTCCTCAGTTACTGACAAAATGAATGTATCAATTAATTAATGTCCCACCAGCACTCAGATTAAATTTTCCCATCCTTAGGATGAAGATAGAAATAATTTTTTTCTTTTTTTAAGATAGAAATAATTTCTTTTTTTAAAAAAATATTTTTTAAAGTTTTTTAATTTATTTTGATAAAGAGTGAGTGAGAGAGCAGAGGAGGGGTAGAGAAACTGGGGGAGAGAGAATCTCAAGCAGTCTCTGTGCTGTCAGCACAGAGCCCGATGTGGGACTTGAACCCACGAACCATGAGCTCATGACCTGAGCCCAAACCAGGAGTCAGATGCTTAACTGACTGAGCCACCCAGGTGCCCCAAGATAGAAATCTTAGAAAGACTACATTGAGTCTCAAAAGACTATCTTCTATTTTCATTTTTAAAACAATCAGTTTGTCTTTAGGCAATCGGTCTATCTACCTAGTCATCTGCCTTAGTTAGTTGCAGTGTTGTAATGAAATCTCAGAAACTGGTTGCTTAAACAACATTTATTTCTGCCAATTCTGAAGATTGGGAAGTCCCTCATCAAAATTCTGATTCCTGGTAAAAGCCCTTTTCCTGGTTTGCAAATACCCATCTTCTTGCTGTGTCCTCAGATGATGGGACAGAGACAGAGAGAGAGAGAGGGAACAAGTTCTCTGGTTTCTTCTTGTAAGGACACTAATCCCATTATGAGGACCCTTACCCTCCCACCCCCATGACCTCATATAAACCAAATTTCCTCCCAAAGACTCCACCTAATGTCATAATGGGGATTATGGCTTTAACCTTTGAAGTTGGGAGGGGGACACAAACATTCAGTCCATAATGTTTTTCATCTGACTGTATCTGTCTCCATTTTTTGCCATATGCAATGATAGAACAGTACTTGGACAACCCACTTTTCTCAAATGATAATAATAAAATTTTCTATCTAGAAGCTATGTGCCTGACTATTAAAATGATATGACCTTCTTATATTTAAAACAGTTTATTATGACCAGTGTTCATATTATACATTAAATTACAAAAATTATCTACACATAGGTCGAGCACCTGGATGGATCAATCGGTTAAGCGTCTGACACTCGGTTTCAGCTCAGGTCATGATCTCACAGTTCATGAGTTTGAGTCCTGCTTCGGGCTCTGTGCTGACAGCATGGAGCCTGCTTGGGATTCTCTCTCTCCCTCTTTTCTTTGCCCCCCCCCCCCCCCCGCCTTGCTTTCTCTCTCTCTCTCTCAAAATAAATAATTAAATTAAAAAATTATCTACACATAGGTAATAAAATGAAAGAAAATAAGTTGTTTTATGAGCAACTTTTATTTTTTTTAAGTGTATTTATTTTAAGTAATCGTCTACACCCAGCATGGGGCTTGAACTCACAACTTCGAGATCAAGAGTCACATGCTCTTCCAACTGAGCCAGCCAGGTGCCTCTGATTTTGTTTTTTGTTTTTTTAATTTTTATTTACTTGTTTTGAGAGAGAGAGAGAGAGAGAGAGAGAGAACGAGTTGGGGGGGGGGCGGAGAGAAAGGGAGACAGGGAATCCCGACTAGGCTCCACATTTGCCAGTGCAGAGCCCAATGTAGGGCTTGATTGAACTCATGAACCATGAGTTCATGACCTGAGCCGAAATCAAGAGTGGCATGTTCAACTGACTGAGCTACTCAGGTGCCCCCAGATGCCTCTGTTTTATGAACAACTTTTAAATGGAAGTGGTTGATGATCCTTATAAGTCATTGTTTTAAAAATCCTCCTCTACAAAAGATTTCAGAATGTGTGCCTACGTAGTTTCTTAAACTTCACATTTTATTGTCATTTCCCAAATATGTTATACAACTTTCTGTATCCAGACTTTTGATTTCTCAACTTAGTGTATTTTCTTTTACAATCTGTACCTATTGATACTAAGCCTGTCCTTCAAGGGCAGCTCAAATTCCACCCTTTTGAATAATGTGTATCCTCATGACCCCAATCAGAATAATCTGTTTCCCCTTTTGAATTTTCATAACACTCAGCAATCGAATAATATTTAGAACTCATTGTATATTTTGCTTTGTAAATTTCTATGGATTTCCTGTAAACTTTTGGAAGAAAACCGTTTACTTCTTTTATGCTGTATAGGAGGCACTAAGGTGCCTTATACACAGTAGGTCCAAATCAAGTTGTTGAAGCAAGGAACAAAGAAGTGTGAACTGAATTGACACTGTGTGAATTGTGATCCTTTCCGAGTTTCCCTTGCTTCTCTGTATGCTCCACCGAAAGCCCAGAAGAATGGTAGCTTCCTTTTGTCACTTATCTTGATGTGGTGCATTTTCTCTTGGGAAGCTCAGTCCTTGCTTAACCTTGAATATTATTATAGCCTAACATCAAGTTGCATGTATTGATTCACTAGTGGAGCACTCTTAAAATATGAGCAGATTTTCTGCCCTTCGTAGTGAAAATGTAAGCCAGAACATTTTCTGGATAGCAATAGTTTGACATGATTGGACGTTCATGCTTTAGAAGCACTGTTTACCAGTGGTATGAAAATTGGCAACTTGCTAAACCTCCTTGAGGCTGTTTCCTCATCTGCAAAAGGTAGGTGGTAAAACCTCTCCTAGCAACGCTGGATGTTGCAACCAACATGGAACATATGGAAATTGAATGAGACACCCATGGAAATTACTTGGCTCATAGTGGGTGTTCAAAACAAGTCAGCTCTCTTTTCCATGGATGAACAATTAAAATGATTTTTACGTAACACAGAGTCAGGTAACACTGTGAGAAAATCTAAGATAGTAGTTCTGGGACCTCACATTTTGGAAATGATCATGTCAATGGAATATATAGGCATTTAATCTTTAGTAGAGTTTTTTTTTTTCACACTATTTCATAATAAACTTGTAAGATCAGAATTTAATCTTTCCCAGTGCTACTTAAAGGTTACGCCAATTCCCAGATAAGAAGATGAAAAGACTTGGGGAGCCTGGGCGGCTGTCAGTGGAATGTGTGATTCTTGGTTTTGGCTCAGGTCGTGATGTCAAGGTTTGTGAGATGGAGCCTGGCATGGGCTCTGTGCTGAGGGTGAGGAGCCTGGTTGGGGTTCTCTCTCTATGCCTCTCCCTGCTCACGCACTCTGTCTTTGAAAATAAAAAAATAAATATTTTAAAACAAGGTGATGAAATTATTAAAATCAGTGGTATCCACTGGGGAAAGGCCTTCAGTTTCCTTTCTGTCAAATCATATATTTAGAAACATATATTACATTTGTTTCAAGGATAAATAGCCAAAAAATTTGTATTGTGTTATATTCTATATTATATTTTTTTTCAATAGGAGGTGTTTATAGTTACATATTAATCACTTAGGCAGTCATAGCATATTTTTTATTAAAAGTCAAAATTAGAAATGTTTCAGAATAGGTCAAGGTGAGTAGGGATTGTTGGAATGTGCTTTCAAATGGCATCAATTTGGCTTCCTGAGGAGTTTGACAAACTACAAAGCTATTCCTTCTACTGTTATTAGTAATTGAGTTTATTTTCTTACTGAATTTGGACTCAGAGCTCAAACAAAGGCAAAGTTCTGCTTCTGCTAGAATAGGCCTTTGGGAAGGAAAGATTCTAGGCATTTGTTTGTAGCAAAATGTCAAGTCAGTTACCTGCTGAAAACAAGCCTTAAAAATTCTGGAAGATCAAACTTGAAATAGGTGGAGACATCTGCAAGAAAAGAGATTTGGTACCGGATTCAACAAGGCCAGGAAATATTATGGTTCATGGTGTCTGTTATGTATTATTTTTTTTACCTGCCTCATTGATCCGTTTAAAACATACATTGAGTGCTTTCCATGTTCAAAGTACTGTTCTACATAGAGGCAGTTGGATAAATAAATATAAAGAAAACCTGTACTGTGCCCATAAGGAGGTTAAATTACTATGTGTGCATTTGTATGCATGTTTGTGTGGGGTGAGCAAATAAGTGACTGCAGTGCAATATAAGAGGGAGAGAGAAATACATTTGAAAAGGGAGGGGTCACATTTTGACAGCAAAGGTATGTTGACATCCGGGAGTTAAAGGCAGTTTGGGTGAGTGAAAACAGCAGATGGAAAGCCTAGGGCCTGGACACAAGAGGCAGGAAGGAAAGGGTCGAATTAATTTAACTTCATTGCAGATGTGAATGGGAGTAAAGTGGATGGAAGATAATGCTAGAATTCGGTATTATTTCACTTTTAGGCACATTTAACAAAGTGTGATTTTAAATTGGTAATTTTAGGGGCGCCTGGGTGGCTCAGTTGGTTAAGTGTCTGACTTCGGCTCAAGTCATGATTTCACGGTTTGTGTGTTCGAGCCCCGCGTCGGGCTTTGTGCTCGCAGCTCGGAGCCTGGAGCCTGCTTTGGATTCTGTGTTGCCCTCTCTGTCTGCCTCTCCCCCACTCACTCTCTGTCTATCCTTTCTCTCAAACATAAATAAACATTAAAAAAAGTAAATAAATACATTTGTAACTTTAATTAAAAAAGAGAGGGAATCATTTTTCCAACCCTGATTTTCTTTAGATTCTTTAAACCAATCTGGGTTTCTCAACCTTAGCACTATTGATATCCTGGACTAGATAATTCCTTTTATGGGGGCTGTTTACTAATGAGGCCTGGGAGGCAGCCAGGCTACAATATTTAAGGAGGCACCCCTTATCATGGGCATGTCGTTTAATCTTGGACTTGTATGACCCTAAGAACGAGTGAGTGTGTTCTTAAATTTTAAGTCCTAGGCACCTCCCTTGACTCACCATAGTTTGTCACAGACTCCATCCCCTAGCAGCCTTCCCAACTGCAACGGCCAAATATGTCTCCAAACAATGCCGAATGTCCCGTGGGAAACAAAATCACCCCCGGTTAAGCACCATTGCGATCTATCTGGAATAATTCAGCATATTTCTTTTTCAGTTGTAAAATGTCCAGAAGAGCTGCCAGCAATGTGAGCTTTTTTGTACTCAATGTAGCAGCTAAAAACAGGTGTATTTTGGGCAGCTTATGAGTGCCTGAAACACACTTGGTACTCAAGGGAGCAGTACAGGTGTATTTTGGGCAGTGCAGGGGTTTTCAGAGTGAGCTATGGAAAGAGACTGCTGTGATTAATGGGCTGGTGGATACTGAAGTTAGGAACAGACAGAGGTTTGTAACCTTCAGGTTACCTAAACGTGAGGAATCCATCCTGCCATTAATAATATACCTGAATTCTAGGCCTTGGCCGTGTGGAAGAATAATAATTCTGCTGTTAATCTTGGGGTGGAGATGACAAGATTTCCAGGTACTTTTTCCTGGTCCTTGTACATAGGCTCAAGAAACCCACAACGTGCACTTATTTTCTTTCTACAAAATTTGACAGTCTTCTTGGTTAATACTTCATTATGGTATTTATATTTGTTATTGTCGGTTCCGCTCTTCCCTCCTCTATTTTCTTGGATTGGGGAATCGGTGGCAGCTGGGCAGTTGCAGTTTGTACAGTGTGACTGCCAACAAGGCTACAGATCCATCAGCCCCCAGCAGGCTGCTAATCAGATCAGTTAGTGCAAGGTCACAAAGCACATCACGGTGCATGCTGTCCATTTTCACGGGAAGGGTTAACTAGGAGTGACACGGTTACTTAATGCTGAGCAGTGGAGTGTGGTTCCTAAGATTCCACGTGTCTCACATCCATTAATGTGTCAAGTAGCACGTTGCTTCATATCTTGTTGCATCACTTCCTACGAAAGTTGGTACATGTTAATAAAAATAGCGAATTAAACAAGTGAGTTTCGCAGCTCACTGACTGCTGCCAGGCAGTGTCCTGTGTGTTCTATTTGCATTCATTTCTCAGTAACCCTTAGTGGTGGTTAGTAACATATTCCTTATTTAATGGGTTTGGAAACTGAACTTAGCTAGGTTCATGAACTTGCCCATAGTCACATGGTTAAGACCTCTTGATTTCAGATCTGTCAACTCTGGAGTCCATGTTACTTAAATACTACTTCAGAGCTGCTTGCAGATGGCCTTGCAGACTGTGCAGCCGCGATTCCAGGTGGCCCTGTACATTTTGTGTGCATTGTGAGTGCTCTGAGATGACTCTGGTAGGTACACAATAAGTGCCAAGTGAATTCCAAGGCATTTAAGTGGTATTTATTTTTACATTTTTGTTCTGAATGATATATGATGAGTGATGGGGCACTAATGTCTTCCTCCCTTCCACCGTCCTTCCTTCCTCTCTTCTTTCCTTTTTCTTTCCTTGCTTTCTTTCTGTAGGGACCATGCTTAGCAATAAATACCGTTGAGGAAAGGATGGACTTCACTCGAAAGATTGTGCTTTGCCTATTGTGTTTTCTGGATTCTAGTGCAGCTGATGCACTGAGGAGAATGAAACTACCCCGTTAGAACTATTTCTATAGCTAGTGTTAGTGAAAATTGTATAGTGCCACCAGAGTTCTTTTTCTGAAGCCTGAGGCTAGAATATTGTCTTACCATTATTTATTATCGTCATGGAGCCATTAGCTTTTGCCATTAGAAACTATACTTATACTAAAGGTGTTACAGCTGGATGTATGTGCTCCAAATTCTCATTACATGCTGCTGACCTTTCCCTATAAATCTCAGCTTGGAGTTATCAGCTTTCTACTTGTTGGCCCTAATTGGAAAGTTCTCTGCTATATCCAGGTACAAAATGTACTATCAGAGCTTGAATTTCTGCCCCTTATTAACATTGCCTTTGTGACTTATTTCCTCAATTCTCTTTCCATTGGCAATCCCGCTGAAACAAATTCCTTAGTTTTATATACAAATTGAGCTTATGGTAGAACATGTTACAAATCATGCAATGCAATAAACTCAGAGAGCACAGTCTACCACTTTTACCATTTAGAGGATATTAAAATGTCTTTTACTAATTAATTATTTGCACGCCATTTTTGACCTAATAATCTACAAATAAATTCATGAATTTTTGGCAGTCATTTTACAGTCTGAAAATCCAAGTGTCAGGTATCTAATAGCAAATTTCATGAAGGGCTTCGAGGGAGTTGGTTTTATAATTTCCTGAAACCTACCTATACTTTAGATGGATTCCAATTTGGCAAGATTTGTGTAATCCGAAGATGGTAGAAGGAATGTTTGTGACTTGATTCATCTGTCTATGAGGAAAAGTATTTCCCTGAGAAAATCCTTTATATTTCCCATTTAAGTCATTTGTTTAAGCTTAAATGGTGGGTTTCCAAAGTGGTTTATTACCATGTTCCTCTTTTACAATGTAGGGACTCTATATGTTGTATTTAGAAACTCCTTAACACTCAAATACCCCTGTTACAGTTTTATTTGACATATATATTCTTAATGAGATGCTAGAAATCAGTATTACTCACAAAGATCCACCTTAAATGCAAACTTAGAAGTATTTATGTTTTCAGTACAGATTTAAATAATTAAACAATTACTTCACAAATCTCAATTAAATAGCACTTAACTTTGAAACAATTGTGTAGAGTATATTGAATGCGAGTTTTCTTCTTCTTAGGCTTTAATTTACTTAATTTTCTATTAAAACCATATTACACAGTGTAAATAAATGAGCTCAAGCTTCATGAACTCATGAGATAAAATGATCAAAACTGTATGTGTTCTAAGTTACGACCTCTATAGAATTATGGGATGGTGGGCAAATTCACCTGGAGACAATAGGTGTGTTAAGATGAACTGAGGCACATTAAACATTTTCAGAGTTTATTTGAGGAAAACTATATTGAAATTGGGCAGTGCCAATCTGCAAGTGTTTAGGAGTGCCCCTCCGACAGGAGTGTGGGGGAGATTTAGAGAGAAAAGGTGGAAGCAAAGTAAGGAAATTATTGACTGGCTGCAGCTTAATGACTAGTTGGCTCTTTGTGATTGGTTGCCTGTAGCGTTTTCATTTTGCAACCTTGAGGCATCTACAGGCTGAGATGTCAGTAGGTTTATGTAGGCCACCATGGCATCGCAGCCACCTCAGTCCAGTGGTCTCTTTGTTTAATTAATTAGACAAGTAGTCCATATTTAAGGAGATATATTATGAATTTGATTACATGAATTTAAGACCAGAGATTTCAGTGTCCATGTAGCACCAGACACGATGTGTTAATCTAAATTGTATTCTCTGAGCACACGGGCTTACTATTTTTCGGATACTTTGTAGATTATGAGAAAATAGTTCCGGATTTCAAATAATTTACAAAATTCTGTTCCTATTTCCAATATGGGTCCATACCAGTCAAATACCACTGACCTCTTTGCTCATTTCTTTGTAGAGAAAATGGAGACCCTACTAATGGTTAAGAATTGTAAGCTTCAACCCTTTGAATATTAAAGAAGAAACTGTCAACCAAGTCACAGTATTCAATTATAAATCTAGTCTTTTGTGGTTTAGTAGAAAAGTTGCCTTTGTTTCAACCTCAGATTACCCTTAGGAAAGAAGCAGGTCACACCCTATTCTTTTTATATGCACACTGGAAGAAAGCCATCACATATATTTAAAATTTTCCAAGGTACATAAATTTAGTATACCATAAAATCTTAATCTCAAATCTAAAGTATTCTGCTTACATGGCTAGGGCTTAAAGGACTAACAGAAAACATTTGGGGCCAAAAGGATCTTTTTCCCAAAATAGTTAGCATATAATAATAGTCTGACATTTTATCCTGACTCGCCATTTTCAACTCTTTATGTTCTGTGGCTTTCCTTCTCCTTATCATTCTCTTTGTTTTCTCCTTCCTCTTGCTGTAAATAGAAATGTATCCTACTGGCATGGTCATTGCCTTTTTAAAGTTGCCATTATTTTCCAATCTTGTGTTTCTTATTTTGCAGAATTCTAGCCAGAGGAAGAATTTTTAAAATAAAGGTTCTAGCAACATTCTCTTTTCTGTTGTCCATTCCACTGGGTTAATAACTGTTTTCTGAAAAAAAAATGTATAATGCTGTGTGTCATACAGGTACTAAGCTATCTGCAAGTAGCAGATCATTTATTCTTTCAATGACCTATGAGGTATTCCCAGTTTAAAAATGAAGAAACATAAAGGGGTGCCTGGGTGGCTCAGTCATTCAAGTGTCTGGCTCTTGATTTTGGCTCAACCATTTGTGAGTTCGAGCCCTGCTTCAGGCTCTACTCTGACAGCATGGAACCTGCTTGGGATTCTCTCTCTCTCTTTCCCCTTTCTCTCTGCTTCTCCTCCATTTGCACTCTTTGTCTCTCAAAATAAATATATAAACTTTAAAAAATATTTAAAAAACAATGAAGAAACATTGGTATTCAGGGGTTAACTAAAATTTCCAAATTCACATAGTTCATTAATAGTTGCCTGAAGAAAAAAAAAAAAACAGATCCTCACTCTTAATTCTTAAATGGTCTGTAAGTAATTCTTGAATATCTTAGAATTAAATATTTACTAAATCTTTAGTCCATCAAGTATAAACACCAAACTCTCTTCCATGATAATTTGTTAGGTAAAAAAAAAGTTTTACAGACTTCTAAAAAAAGTAGATTAGAATCTCTGATAGTTGTTTGCTCATAATTAACACAGGGAACAGAATACAACTTATATGAATATCAATTTAAGAGACAGTGTAGGTATTTTCATGTGTCCTGATGGGTTACTATATATTTGTATACCTTTTCTATTAATAATTGTACTGCGGTTGTTGACATTATTTGAGTTAGAATGATTAATTCTTATATGAGCATCAAATACTGATTTAATAACTTGCAGTTCTATCAAGTTTTTGTCTATCATTTGAAAGTATCAATTCAGTAATACATACCTGATCAAACTTAATAATCCTTTTTGCTCATAGACTTTCACATTAAAGCCTTTAAAAAAACAATGTTGATTTTATTTTCCAAAGATTCTTTTTTTAAAAAAAAAAATGTTTATATATTTATTTTTGAGAATGAGAGAGTCAGTGCACACAAGATGGGCAGATACAGAGAGAGAAGGAGAGAGAATCCCAAGCAGGCTCCGTGATGTCAGCACAGAGCCCGATGCAGGGCTCGATCCCATGAACTGTGGGATCATGACCCAAGCTGAGATCAAGAATTGGCTGTATAACCAACTGAGTCACCCAGGAGCCCCTTATTTTCCAAAGGTTCTTGGCAATTCCAAGACTTGATTCAGGAGTTTTGAAAGCGAATTTTTCATAACAGTCTTGTAATTGTTACCATCATTCTCTGGGTTTTATCATTCCCTGTTCTGAAAATAAGTTTTTAGTTTGCTCCATCAATTTTTGTATGACACAAAACAGGGTTGTTGTGCCACTATCTTTTTTCTTTTCTTATATTGTTTTTATAGCTATTACTATTTATAAGCGATAAAACAAACATGAAACAACCTAAAAGTACACCACAAAACTCTTTGTGATAGTGAGGGAGTTGAAGCCATGCCGTATAGCCAAAATGATGTGGCAAAAGGCAGTCTTGCCAATAAGGAATGGTAGTGATTTCCACTGGATCATTCTCCTCATGGGCTTACAATTCACATCTCTAGTTAGAGCAACATCAACAGCCTGTTGACCTGTATTTTAGCCTTGTGCCAGACTTAAGTGGTTGTTAGGAAACCCAGGAATATTACTAGAAACATAGGAGGCATTGGCTTATGAATAAGTAGGCCAAAATGACATTTGTGATGTATTACTTGTTTTTAATATTTAACTTTTGGGGGTAATTCCGTGCTTTCAAATTACACATTCAATAATGAATTTTGGTGAATGTCCCATTTTGTCATTTGAAATGAAATCTTACATTAACTTGAAGTCTGCATTCTGACAGAAAAAAAATACATCAGAATTTTAGTTTTCTAAACATTGTGATCGTTATTTTTGTTTGCTACAAGAAATTAAATGGCTGAGATTCTGAAAAAAAAAAAAATAGTGCTTTCTCTAAAATAATCTTGGATTTTATCTACCCAGATAGCAGAAGGATCCATGTCACTCTTGGCTACTGAAAGTACTTACCATGCCAAGTGTTTGCAATTGTGTAGGCTTTTTTTTCAATGGTATGTTTCTTTTTTACCATTTGACTGACAGATGTAATGAAAGTCACTGGTGTCCTTACTACAAACAAGTACTGCCGTCTATTAACAACTGAAAACATACACCTTTCATCTTGACAATCTAATAAAAGCTTAATAGTCTAAATGTCTTTTCCAAAAATTTTTAAATTTTAAAATGGAATATTTTGGTGGTTAGTCAGAGTTCTCTCAGGAACCTTTAAACTAATGGAGTGCCAGTTTTTTGAGAGGAGTTGCATGTATGAAAAATGACTTGGATGGGCAAACTGAGAAGTCTAACAGTTTCTAGTTGCACAAAACATTGAGGGCAGCATTTATATAGAAATTCTTTTTTTTTTTTTAGTTCATGTATATGTATATGTATATTTACACATTAACATACATATTAGTTGAAACAATCTTACGTAAATTCTGTAAGCTTAAATTTCTCTGTCGATAAATTGGAGGTATGATAGCTGCCAGGATACCCCGTGATGAGAGCTATGTGAAACATACAAAGTATTTACCTCAGTAAATATTGTATCCTACCCCCACCTTTCCCATCACAGAAGCCTTCCCTAATCAACTAGCTGAAGGAGACATTTCTCCCACCCAGTATTCCTCAGATTCTTTTTTACTTTACTTCATATAAAGCCATTCTTTTAATTTGTCTGTTTGTATCCCCTACTATGGCGAAGACACTGTGTATTCATTCATTTGCCACCAAATTCTCCTGAGTTTAGTCTTATACATAGCATGCATTCATTCAGTCATTTACAAATATTTTTTAGAACTTTTATTGAGATGGAAAAGTGTGATGAAAAAATGAAGACTTTGCTCTGATGGGACATAACACTAATTGTTGTATTAATAAATACATTTCTGGGGCACCCGGGTGGCTTAGTCAGTTAAGTGTCCGACTTCAGCTTAGGTCATGATCTCGCGGTTGGTGAGTTCCAGCCCCTCGTCAGGATCTGTGCTGACAGCTCCGAGCCTGGAGCCTGCTTCAGATTCTGTGTCTCCCTCTCTATCTGCCCCTCCTCCTCCTCCTCTCTCTCTCTCTCTCTCTCTCTCTCTCTCTTTCTCTCTGTCTCTCAAAAATAAATAAACATTAAAAAAATAAATACATTTCTTTTTTGATGGGTCCAAATTTATTTTACAATTGTGCAGTAGTTTCTAGGGTTATTATTATACATGTATCAGAATGGAAATTAAGTCAGTCTTGTTTTTTCCCAAATGTCTTCATAATGTTTCTACTTTTACATTCAAGGGAGTCATTTTAGTGTGTGTATTTCCGACTTGGAGACAATCACTAAACGATATTGGGTATCACTGGTTCTTATGCTCTCCATTTGTCAAGAGGGAGCTCATTCCCATGCTTTTCTATAACCAAGGGCTAATTGAACCCTTATTGTTACCAGTTGTACCTGTCAGTGTGTGTCAGTTTCTCTTTATAGAGCGCCATTGTGGTCTTTCCTAGATCTCACTAATAAGATTAATCAGTTTAGAACTTGTGTTTGGTGGGAAAAATGTACAGTAATGCTAATATTCCACCATTTTGGAATGTCGTGACTGTATCTGTGTGACCTGAAACACTGAATAAAAGATAACAAAACAGATGCTTCCTAATATTACTTTATACGGTGGTAAGAGAAAAATGTTTGAATTTACAGATTAAAAAGGATTGTAATATTAATTCATCTTAAACAAAATCTAGAACAAACCCTTTCCTAATTTATGCTGGAGACATCTTTGTGAATTGACATAACAAAAGAGTTTCAAAGTAAATTTGCTGTGTTAGTGAACAGACCATCTATGGTTTCAATGCTTCATACTGGCCCTCAGGCCTGGAATGCCCCTCCCCTTGTCCTTTTAAGCCTGCTGTTTCCTCTTTATAAGAACCATTGCTTTCTAGGATTCTGTCCCAGTTCCTCACTTACTCCAGGCTGGTTAGATATCCCTTCTCTGTTTTCAGAAAGCCATGCACACAATTATTTCATTTGCCACATTTTTCACACCTGTTTCTAAGTTTGCATTCCCTAATTAGATTTGAGCTCTTTGATACTAGACACCTTACTGTGTTCATCTTTGTAACTCTGTATTCTAGCATGCTATCTGGCATATAGATTGGGCTAGTCTGTTTCTGCTGCTATACCAAAATTCCACACACTGGGAAGCTTCTAAACAACAGAAATTTACTTCTAACAATTCTGGAGGCTGAAATTCTGAGGTCAGGGTGCCAGCGTGGTCAGATGAAGATCTTTTCTGGGTGGTGGATTTCGTGTCATATTCTCAGATGGTGGAAAAGAAAAGATAGCTCTCTACAGCTTCTTTTAAGGCAGGAATCCCATTTCTGATCACCTCTAAAAGACCACATCTCCTCATACCATTAACTTAGACATTAGGTTTTCAACATATGAATTCGGGGGAGCACAAACATTCAGACCAGAGCATGGATGGTACTTAGTATATGCCCATGAATGAATAAATAAATGTCAAGATTTTAGACTGGATCCAATTCTTCATGCAGAGGAAAGAGCCCGAAAGCAGGTATAGTCCAGAACGGAGAACACAATCTAGGGAAGATTTGCTTTTTCCATTGTGATAGTGGTTGGAATTATGAAATATAGGGGCAATAATGAAATGAAAGTTGATTGAGAAAGAGCATGCAATGTAGGCCACAGAATTGAACTAACCATGAATTAAGATTGTAGTTATGGGGACCAACTGAGATAGATTCCAAATGCTTAGGAAGGATTTGGAAGTAGTGTACAGAATAACACATGATGAAATTTAATTGAAAGCAGCTTACTTAAACAGCTTCTAATAATTGGGAATATAGGCATAAAGGCGCTGGAAATTTCTGTTTAGTGCCATAAATTATTGATGAATTATCACTGCGAACGTATGCTCAAAATAGATTGATTTTATCAATTTTAAAAAGCTCTTGGATAACATTATATATATATAAATAAATATATATTATATAAATATATATTAACATATAAATATAATAACGAACATATATAATAATATATAATATATAATTAATATGTATTTATATACTTATATATATATATATATAATTCACTTACAAGCTATATGAAATATTAATAAGTGGTATTACCTACCACATGAAAACCTTGCTCTGTGCCACGGACTGAACTGCATACTTTTGTATGCATTAATTTTAATACTTCAGTGCAGTTGTTCATATTTTACAGTTATTTAATACTTACTCCAATGCAAAACAGAGAGAGGGTTATAGAGTTCAGCCTGCTTGCCTTTGATCACACAGCTATTAAGTACCAGATCTGGTATTAAATTCATTCCATTTGAATTGAAAGTCTGTGCTTTGTTATAGTATGTTATTCTACGTGCCACCAAATCTCTGAAATACGTATGCATTTTCAGCATGAGTTTAGAGTGACAAGCATAAATGTATACAAATGTAGTTACCTCTTCCGGTCATCATTCATTCATTTATTCACTCATCAAACATTTCTTGGTTGGTCCTCTGGGCACCGTACGAGGTGCTACATGTACAACATATCCACAAGCTATAGTGAAAGAGAATGACATTAGAAATACATAATAGAAACTGTGTAACAACTATTTTGATAAAGGCTATGAAGAAAAATATAAAACCTTTTATTAAGTGGATTACAGAGCAGGATTCTCATGTACTTGCTTTCCTGTGGGTAAGTGTAATTAGATTTACAATATAGCTTACTGTAACCCAAGAAGATGCTTAAAATAGCTTTAGATAAGTTGTACCACACCAGTGTAATCAAGCTGAACAGTTTGAAAACTGGTCTTACAACAGCCTTTCCACAGCACAAAGGGAATTTCTGGTGAATTGAAGAAAATTGTGTTATATAATGGCTTTGAAAATTTACCAAATGTCAAATCTGTATTCCAGCTTTGGAAGGTGACTTTGAAACTATCTCAGCAATGACCTACATCTGTTCACAAAAAAAGCATAAATATCCATGGAGATGATTCTTGCACTGACCTTTAAAGAGTTGTATCTATCCTGCTGCAACTCTGAGCATGTGGAAGGTTTTGTATTAAAATATTGAGGGAGTTTTTGATAAATTTGAATATTTGGCCTCATCTATTGCTAACATGTGGCATAAAATCTAAACAGTGGTAAAGAGAGAATTTATTTCGTATAGAACTTAATAAAGCTAGATGGCCCAAATAAAACAATTAAACAACCAAAAATAAATGCAAAGCAAAGCAATGTGAAACATTGGCAGATGTTAATAGCAACCTAGGCTGTTTTTATTGCAGTTCAAGGTTATAAAATCCTAAATATCAGTTTCAGAAGTTACCTTTGGGCTGTATTATAATATTATAACTAACTGGTATTCAAGGAATTTGTGAAAATTACAGAAAAATCAAAATCAATGTCTCTGTATATTTGATGTTGATTTTCTCTCCAACAAACGTGTGTTGTAGCTTGACTTCTTTTTCCGCCCTCCCCTTTTCAACTCACTTCATAAACAGATGGGAAGCTGGAATTTCCTGACAGTTGGAGATATTTTTGTAATTATCTGCAAATTTGAAAGGTTTAAGACTCTATTTCTTAGCTGTCAGGGAGCAATTGAAATGCTTTTCATGAAATAAGTGTAAATGTACGTGAAAGATAGAAGTTAAGCAAGAAACCCAATATCATAATTGAAACTCATTATCATCTATCAGTTCTAGATATTGTGAGGCTTTCTTATTATCACCTTTTCTGGGAGGTTTTTTTTTTTTTTTAATCCTGCCAATACTTCTCATTATCCTCTCTTTCATGTCTTTCCTGTACACTACCCTCACAGAGAAGGGACTCTTAAATTGGGTCTTGAGGAATAAATAGGAGCTTGCGTAACAAAAGCGAGAAGGTTCATCTATGGACACTGACACCAACTAAGGCAGTAAAGGCACAAAGGTGTGAAATAGTATGGGAATGAACTGGAAACTGAAATTAATTCAGTGTTAGAACATATAGTGCAAAGGAAGAAGTGGCATTACAGGACACTAGAGCGGGGGTTCGATCATATGGTGAAACTCTCAGAGGTCAAGAAGAAATCACCTATCAGGTGAGGGTCTATTTGTTGACCAAGAAAGGCAGCTTTTGTGTCCAGCAAAGAACAAGACTTTGTGAGATTTCATGCCTGGTCTGATGACTTTCTTTTTCTCTGATGGAGAAAAATGGATGGGCCACAGGTGATGACTGGAGGTGGCTGGGGAACTTAAGGAGAGGAGAGGATGTATAGAACTATAGTGGAAAGGAGAGGAAGATACCAACAGGTGTGAGAAAAGCTTACTGGAGAGGCATTAAAGATCTTGCTGAAATTGGAATGTGTAGTGGCATTGGTCTATAAAGTTAATCCATTTTTTTCCAGTTCTACTCAGTCATTGCAGGGTCTACTCTAATTGCAGGGCCCATTCCAAGTTTGGAGTTTTCAAGGTCCTTGTTGCCGGAAGACAAAGGTGTGAACGACCTAAAATGTTATAGGGTATATTAATATTTATTGAGTACTTATAATGTACTAGGAATTATACTTAGTATCTTATATATATTACCATATTTATTCCCTTCTTTCCTATGAGATATAAATATTATTTCCATTAAAAACAAATGAGGATCCAGTAATTTTCCCAAGGTATCTTACCAATAAATAGCAGAACTGGGATTTGAATGAACATGGCAACTGAACAGAGAAGAAATTGAGGTTAAAAAAGGTCTAATAATTTGAGAGAAGATGTCAGTGTCAAGGGAGTGAATATTTCAAGGAGATTCCAGAACAGTATTGATGGAAATGACATTTTTAAGGTTGCACGAAAGATAGGAAACTAATTGAGAAGTAGAATTTCAAGGTTTAAGACTCCAGTGGTAGAGGCATTCAGCTTGGCTGGTAGGATCCAGTTTGGAAGTTGGTTACTGACGTGAGAGTGGGAGTGGAGGTCATGAATTCTCTGGATCAATAAGATATTGATTGCAATGTGTGGGTATTGATTATGGATATTGATTATGGTGAGACCTTGGAATGAAAATAAATGAATTTTAAGGAAATGACCTGAAAGCTGATGTGTCCTAGTATTCAGGGTGATATAGCTTGGTGAAAGGAACTTAATTGAAAAAAGATTTCCTTGTATAAGTTAAAAAAGGAAAAGTAGTTATATGAAAGCCACAGAGGGGAAATAGGATTATGTTGAGCCTCTGTTCTGGATTTGATGATATGGGTATGTCTTCAGGGACTTCATGTGAGTCAGGTCCTCAAGGAGAAAAGGATGTGGATATAGCACAATGTCCATGCTAGGAATAAGGAAGTTTGTTTATTTAAAAAAAAAAAAAAAGGAGATCAAGAAGATATGGTGGAAAATGTTAGGAAGTATATTAAGGGGGTGTGGGAAGGTGGAGAGCATAATGGAAAAAAATACCTAGCCATGTGAGTGTGAGATTGAGAAAGAGGATTAGTGATTAGAGGAACATTCATTTAGGGCTGGAGAGTGATGGGGACCAGAGTCATTAGTGGAATTTGATGGCTTCAAATTTGTAAATGGAACTTTGCTTTAAAGGTATTTTACTATTTTGATTCCAAATAGTGCCCTGACTTGACTTCAACCACATTAACATTTGAACTAAGTGGGGGTGGTGCTGTTTGAAGTTCTCTAGATGCTGAGCTGATACATGTGCCTTGTTGGTCTGTTCAGTATAAGATTTGGGTAGAATTAACTGGATTTCTACCTCTGGTTTTGTGATCTTGCTTAATAGTATTTTGCTTAAAAATTCCTAAACCTGATATTAGTACATATTTCATAGATGTATCTTTCTAATATTTTACTTGCTCAAAGCATTACACTGTACTGATTTCATATTTAGTGTCTAGGATTTCTATATCATCATCTTTTGATTATAAGAACAGATACCTAATTCATAAGGTTAATTTCCATTGCTGTATTTAGAAACAACATAGTCTTACCTGAGCACTTTGGTAACTGTAATCTGAATTAAGAATTTTAAGTTGGCTGTATTTATACATTTCCTTGTTCCACAGTGTATGAAAAAGAAATGTTGCTTATATGAAATAAAACAGCTCTGACATCGTCAAGTGAATTTTCTCATAAAATTCATCAAAGTTTAGCACTGGAAGTGTTTTTACATACCACACAGTTTGACTATCCCTTGGTGACTGAGGCAAGCATTCAGGATCTTTTCATAGAAGATATGTCTTCTGACTGTATGGTAATTGTGGGGGGGAAAAAGGGTGAGCAAATTTGAGGTTGGAATATTGGCTCCTGTTCCTGAAATTGTTTAACCCTGAAAACTTGGCTTCAAGTTGAGTGTTTCCTGTCCTGTGAAATGGAGATGTTAGTATTATCAAAGAGTAATTGAGGGGATTGGAGCAGTCCATTTAATTTTTAGATACCTCTGATATCAGAGGTTATATTTACAAGGAACAAAAATCTCTTTATAATTTTCTAACCCATTTGTTGTACTTTAGCTTCCTAGAATAACATTGGAAAGCTGAAAATAATTTTATTTCTTTAAAAAAATTTTAATGTTTATTTTTGAGAGAGAGAGAGATAGCATGAGTGGGGGAGGGGCACAGAGAGAGGGAGACAGAGGATCCGAAGCAGAGAGCCTGTTGTGGGGTTCGAACTCAGGAATCATGACCTGAGCGACCCAGGTGCCCCTGAAAATGATTTTAAAACTAAGTTTCACACTTAGTCAGTTGCTGATATTTATGAAGCAACCTGGGCTTTGACAACTCAATAATAATAATGGTTTATTTTCCCCAAAGATAACTATTGAATATCCAACTTAGGCCAGCAAGACTAGGCCCCAAATTGGTCACCAGAGGAGTCCCATGTATCCTAGGTACAGTCTGCCTTAATATCCCTGAGGTGCTCACGTGTAGGCTGAGAGCAGCCAGTGGGAAGTGTGGACTCTGTGCAAATCCAGCAGTGGATTTCAGAGCTCAGCAGCTGGGGCCATTGGTCCATTACACTCCCTCTAGTTGGAGGTTTTGAGGCACATTCTTAAGGGGACCATACCATATTTGTCCACCCTACTCCTATGTAAAAATAATATTGCTAAAGGCTGTGGTGCACAATTTGCTTCATAGAATGAAAGATAAATGTAAATTTGGCTGTAGGGGAGAGAACCACTAAGCAGCTAATAGAAGCTCCTGTGTGTTTGAGTCTCTTCACTTTGCCCATGAAAGCCCCCTCACAGCCACCCCCACCTGCATCATAGAAATAAACTTGGTGACATATCAACAAGACAGGATTATTAAGATACGCTTTTGCAATATGTTTTGGATTTGTCCCTCTTCATGGTTAATTTTCAATATAATACTAAAGACATTCTATTTGTTTTCAATACCAGTCAATTTTCTTTCATCTTTGACTTCCTCAGTTAGAAGGGAGAAGGATTTATATCTCCATAACAAAGATATTTGAATGAACTTTTTGTCAAAGTTCTGCAATAAACCCTTTGTTTTAATGTGTTTTCACTTTGTGTTCATTCTGAGATAGTGGAAGTCATTTCCTTAGATTCCACTCATGTAATTTTATTACACTTGTTTAGAGATTTTAGATTATGCTGCTTAGTAAGGTGTGCAATAGCATGTCTTGAAGTTGGCCGTGAAGATGGCTATACACAGTAGCTGTAAACACTGATTTCTGTAGTTGTATGTAATAAGGCTTAGGAGAATCTGTCTCCTATGACTTTCAAAGATCACCTGCGGGGGCGCCTGGGTGGCGCAGTCGGTTAAGCGTCCGACTTCAGCCAGGTCAGGATCTCGCGGTCCTTGAGTTCGAGCCCCGCGTCGGGCTCTGGGCTGATGGCTCAGAGCCTGGAGCCTGTTTCCGATTCTGTGTCTCCCTCTCTCTCTGCCCCTCCCCCGTTCATGCTCTGTCTCTCTCTGTCCCAAAAATAAATAAACGTTGAAAAAAAAAATTAAAAAAAAAAAAAAAAAAAAAAGATCACCTGCGGTGGTTGTATAAATTTGAACCAGTGGATTTGTTACGGGATATCTAAGTATGCCGTGGTGCCACATGTCAGTCACGGAAGCAAAAGGAATGTTACTCTTTAGCTTTGCCATAATGCCCTCACTGTTCTTCAACCCTGGGCCTGTCAGCCACTTGTCAGCTGATGTGATTTTACGATTTTGCCTCAATCATAACTTACTCTAAATTCTCCTTTAAGTGTTTGATGTTTGCTTCCAAACAAACATCTGTTCTGGGTTTGTGAGGAAAAGAAGGGAGAAAGAGATTTAAAGAAAAATAAAAGAAGGGTTCTGTTATTTTGGGCTTTATTGCTGATGCTAACTACTATCATAAAGTAGGGACTTACAATTGAGGGATTAATGAATAATTCATTCCAAGAACTTTTTCTTAAGCCCTAGTGAGCACTGAATGTTTGGAAACATAAATGGATGATGCTGTTAAGTTTAAGGAGAAAACACTTTCTCCTAGGAGAGGAGAATTATCTGCTATTTCTTCTGAAAGTTTGAGTGTGGATTTATATAGTGTTAAATATTCTTTTTATGCTTTACTGTGTTTTCCAAAATAGTTCCTTATTTTTGGAAGACTTCCTGTCTATGTTTTCAAATATATCAATAAAATTACCTATTTCAGCTAATATAGTTTTTCCTGTTTATCACTCTGTAGGTAATAACCAACCATGTGTAAATATGAATAATATATTTCCCTTCTCAACATCATACATTCTTAGCTCTTTTAATAAACAACTTTATAAAAGTATATTTTATTTATGTCTTAATTAAAATGTTTTCATGAGCTAGAAGAGATCACAAACCCTGGGTAATGCATTTTAGTTGCAATGAAAATTCCTAAGTCAATTAATTATGAGATGACCATACACCAGACATAGAACTTTATGATGCTGCGGAGTATTAAAATGGCAATATTGAAATAGCTGCCATTTCTTTCTAAAAGGTAGGGCCATTTAAATCACCTAAGTAATGGTCTCTGAAATTACAGAATTAAAAATACCATATTTTTTCCTACCTGATAATTGGATGGGACATTGGATATTAACATAAACTTCCAAAGGCTTAGAGTTTCCTGTGGGTTTTTGTTGTTGTTGTTGTTTTTTCTTTGTTTCCTTTTCTTATTTGTATTGATTTCAGCATAATGGATCAAGGAATTTCTCTTGACTTGTAGACTTTCCTAGAAGTACACCTAAGGTTGGTATCGGTTTTATATTCAGAGAACTATAAAACAAGCTTTTTTTTTCCAATTAGTAAAAGTCTATGTAAAACTTATCTGTGATATAGACTTGCATGTTTCAGAAGGTCATATATCATAACTTTTGTACAAGGTGAAGATTACTTACAAGGTCAAAAGGCATGCCAAAACAAACAAAATGTTTTATTTCATTTCAACTTCCTTTCCTTTAAAAAAAAAACGTATTTAATGGATATGATCATTTAACTGTCAATTTAGTCCTTTTGTTTTTTGCATATCAGACACAAACACATACCTTTTAAGGTTTGTTTCTGTTTCTGTTTTAAAAAAAGCTGCACATTAAAGTGAAGGAGGGAACTTCTATTGCCCTATTTTTGCATAACCAACTACTGTAAATTAAACTTAACTCTGATTTTCTAATGTTCTAGTTTTAATATTCTAGTTTTTAATGTTCTAGTTTCTAATCAGAGAATTTCTAAACTCACATCGTTTTAATAGGTTCATAGTTGAGACACAGAAAAAAAACCCGCCTTATCTCATTATTCTCAAATATGAGTGACATTATTTTATCTCACATGAGAATCAAAATATGAGAGAAGATGCTTTTCAGGTATGGGATAAGGAATGTAATTATGCTGATGAAAGCGGATTGTAGCAAATAGTACCAATATGTCATTGTATCTATAAATGAAATGAATTCAAAATTATATACTTCAGTGGTAGTCACTGAAGCAAGAAAGAAAATTAATTGTAGTAGGATGTTATGTCCTTAGATATGTTAACTTTATCATATAAATTTTACTTATTGTGGTATGATAATGCTAGTAATTTTATAAAATGTATTCTAATATTGATTCTAAATTCAAATAGATTTAATTATCATTGGAAGAAAAATTCCTTGCAGGTAGAATGGACAAGTTTTCATGTGGTATTTACTGAATGAGACAATTATATGTACATAGTCCGCTTATGATAGTCTTGGAATTTCACACAGTAAACACTTTCACTGCCAGCCTAAAATTCCTTCCGTTGTAGGCTGCAATGTCAAAGTTCTCTGGCCAAATTAGGTAATGATATCAGTACTATCCAAATGACATTGTATTACCTCCATTCTCTCCTCTTAGTCTTTGCTCCTGTGACGTACATTTAAATAACTTTAAAAATTTTTTGATCTCTTTAAAATATTTTATTCTTTATTTTTGAGAGAGCACAAGCAGGGGAGGCGTATGGGGGGAGGGACAGAGGATCCAAAGTGGGACAATAAACCCAATGTAGGGCTTGAACTCATGAACCTTGAGATCATGACCTGAGCGGAAGTCAGGCATTCAGCCGACTGAGCCACCCAGGTGCCCCTTGATGATCTTTTTAAAGTGTTCCTAATTTCTTGTTAGAGCTTTGAAATCTTACTGCTGCTTCAGTTTGTTTAAATTAATAAATTTAATGTAAATAGAGTTTTAATGTATTTATGTAATAATTTCAAACTATCGCTTTATAAAAAAGACCTATACATACACTTATATATTATCCTACCAAAAGTGGAGGGAAATGTCTCCCAAAAGTTAAAAACAGGTTATAGTTTTGAAATCCCAAATGCATTGGACTGAAGTGGGTCTCTCCGATGTTTTGTTAGGAACTCCTCAGCACTTTGGGAAATAGAACTTAAGACAGAAAACGTAAAGGCAGGCACAAACCAAGGCAGGCACCACAATTATGATGTAGGATTCATGGTGAAGTGAAGTAATATAATTAGATCTGTCCGTATCTAAAGAGGGCCTTTAAATAAAACTCTGGAGACCTAGAGAAAGCAAACAGCAATTTCAGCCAGCGCAATAGAAAGCTACATGCTATATCTTTCAGAGATGGAGTGAGGTACCTTTTTCATTTTTTTTTTAAACATGCATCTCAGTATTTTAGATAGTTATTCTCAGGTTCTTTTAGGAGTGGCTCTTCAGATGTGATGCTTTCCTGTGAAAACTCAGACACGGGAATCTTAGGAACCAAAGGACTTAGGACTCTGTGCCGACAGAACTCCTTTGTGAGGGCTCTCGGTGGGTCTAGTTTCTGCCAAGTCATGCTGCTTGTGGAATTGGTGGATCTTAATGTGAATGGGCATATCGTCTTGGCTGGTGTTTAACTCTGTTTTTAAAAATAGAATGGATTTGGAAGTTGGCACTCTTAGCCTCTCGTCCTTCTATGACTCCGTATTCTGTGTGATCTCAGGCAAGAGATTAAGCTTCAGTTTCTCTGTCTATAAAAGAGAGCTGGATATAAACCCTTCGTTCATCAGAAGAATATTTTAAAGGTAATAAATAATAAATTTCAATAATAATAAGAAGAACTATGTTATTATTACTAATGTGAATGCTTGTTTTAAAGGAAATATGGAGACTGTAGGTACATACTTTTATTTTTATCTTTGGCACCCTTTGAAAAATAAGTATATTTTGAACAAAAATAATGATACTGGGTTTCTTATGTTTATATTTTATTTGTATGAAGCTTTATTACTCACAGAGTTTTCACAGTCATGGTTTAATCTGATTTGATTCTCAGTATAATCCTGGTGTAGAGTATGTCAGGTGTTATTTTCCTACTGTGTAGATGAGAAAACTCGTTTGGCACCGGATCAAGACTCATGCATTGTTGAGAGATCATTTGAAGTCAAGTGTTCTTATAACCAGTGCATGCTCTTTTCAGAGCTATGTTTAATTGGCCAAATTTCCTTTTTGGATTTGGATTGCTACATATTTTAGCTATATTCATAGAGTAGCATGATAAATTTATAAAGATGTGTCATACTCGTGACGTGTATGATCTTCTACCTTAAGTTCACGAACAGAGTATGGTTATGTCCATATGGCAGTCAGAATCATGTCTCCCCACATCCTAACCCTTACACCCTATGAATATGTTCCTTGGGGTGGGAGAAGTAAAGTTGCTAATCAGATGACCTTGAGATTATCCTTGATTCTATGCATGGACCCAACGTAATCACCAGAGGCCTGATAAGTAAAGGAGAAATGGTAGCGTGAAAAGGACTTCAGGTGTTATTGCTTGTTGGACGATGAGGGAATGTGGCCGTAGGCCATGGAATGTGGATGACTTTTAGAAGCTGGAAAAGGCAAGGAAACAGATTCTTCCCTTGGCCTCCCACTGACACCTTGATTTTAGCTCAGAGAGACTTCTGACCTTTAGAACTATAGGATAAATAAATTTGTGTTGTTTTAAGCCACTAATTTTGTGCTAGTTTATTGCAGTAGCAGTGGAAAACTAATATAGGCTGACACACTGCAGCTAGGGGAAGCTTGAGAGTAGAGTCATTTATGCCAGGATGACCTCAGGTCGATCATGGGGGGATTTGCTCCTTTGATTTAATTTTTGTTCCATACTGGGTTTATAATTGTCGAGGTAGGTTATAATATGTCATGTGCTTCCTTTGGGATGCATTGCTTATTAGGGGAACTGGCTATTCCTTAACAGTTAAGTGTACAGATTATGGATCCTGAATATATAAGTTCAAATGTTGGCCCTGATTCTTACTAATTATAACCTGCCGAAACATCACTTTTTCATCTGTGAAATGAGAACAGTAAAAAGCATCTTCTTCATAAGGCCGCTGTGAGAATTAACTGTGTTAATTTATGTTAAGTACTTAGCACAGTACTTGGTACATAGTAGGGGCTATCTAAGTATTACCTATTATAATTATTATTTTTATTCCTTAAATATTTTCCTTCAATGCTTTCTAGAGTCATACTTTATTTTCAAATATAGTCAGGAGAGCGTCCAAACTTTAGGGTGACTATCTTTGGGGTAGAGGCATTCTAATGCAACTAAATTCTGTCAACTTCATAATTTGTTATTGAATGTAATTTTTAAAATTCCTTGTACTTTTAAATAACTCTCTTCCTTGCCCGTTCTCATTATCACTAATATGTAGATGGAGCAAATTTTGCATATTCTATAATCACTTCATTTGATTCATTTGTATTTCTGTTTTATCTGTCATATTGTAAGCTTTTAGGTTTGTTTTGATGTCATTGTTTAAGCATGCATATTTTTTGGTTCTAGGAAAAGTATGCAACACCCTGTGAAAAGAATTCCTCGGTAAAAAATAAATAAACAAAATACTCTGCAAGTGAGAGAAACCTAGTCAGAATGTTGAATTTTCGAACATTAGGTTAAGAGAGGAACCTCTGAAGTAGATGGATAGAAATTGCTACTTCTGTCAATGTTACATTCTGTGTGTCTGGTGATGATGCGGTAGGTCTTCTTTAGGCCTAATAATGTATATTTGATCAGCCTTTTGACTTTGGCCACAGTAGCTATATTCCAGGGCACGATACAGGAATTGATTCAGTCAACATGTATTGTGTACCTCTGAATGGCAACAGATAAATGAAGTCTGTTCAAGACTTTCGTCCTGTGGTGGGGAAGAGCCAATGATCCCTGAAATAGCAGAGATCCTAGTAGTGGAGTTAGTTGGATGTAAGAAGTTGAAGAGTAGGTTGGGTGTGACATCAGATCTATGTACTCACTCTGGCTACCTACACACAATAGAAGCATGCCACGGTTTCTTAGTTTGTAGTCATGAATTGTTCTTATAGGATAGCTTGTCTCTACTGGTTTGTTTCTTTGTTTAGCTCCCCAGGTTCTCTCTAGAAACTGGATACTTAAAAACTATAATCACAGACAAATGAGTATATGGTTTAGAAACCTGGGTGCCTGGGTGGCTCAGTCAGTTAAGCCTCTGACTTCAGCCCAGGTCATGATCTCGTGGGTTGTGAGTTGGAGCCCTGTGTTGGGCTCTGTGCTAACAGGTCAGAGCCTGGAGCCTGCCTCAGATTCTGTGTCTCTTCCTCTCTCTGCCCTCCGCCCCCCATGCTCTGTCTCTCAATAATAAAATAAAACATGAAAAAGAAAAAAAAAGGAACAGGCACCAATAGTCACGTTGTGTGCTTTTATTTTTATTTTTTAATTTTTTCTTATTTTTATTTTTTAATTAATTTTTAAATTTACATCCAAGTTAGCATATAACATTGTGTGCTTTTAGTTCAATGATATTTCTATTTTTCTTCAAATACATTTGACATCTTGGTGGTATGCTTTAGTCGATCCCTTCCATACCTATTTCATAGCCTCATTCCTCCCACACTTCACTAAACGGCATCTCTTTTGCCTGGCAAAGCTAAAAATCACAGAAAATTAGGAGGGGCTTTCCTCAAAACACTTAATTGTGTGGAAATATGTAGATTGTTGTATGCCTTTAGAGAAACTTCTGAACCTACAAAGATATCACTCTTGCCTCTGCTTTAACTTTAATCCAACAGTTGACAGGGGATGGCAGGAAAAAAGAGAAATTATTTGAACAAAAAAGTCGCTGGAATGAATGAGTCAATGGCAGGTTTCAAGTAAATTACATATAGAATACCTTGTCATGTTTTCTTACCTCCATATACCTTTTTACCTTTGAAACCACATCAAGAAATGAGTAGGGAGGTAAACTGAACATGCCTGACAATATTCTCCGTATTAGATATTCTGCTAAGTCACTCACTGTGTCCTTGTTTCTTTTATGTAAACTTTGGATTCTGTTGGTAATGTCAATGGTGATGACCAATAATTAGGCGTTTTCTTTCAAGCAGAATTGGCCAGATTTATGTACTTTTGGCAGTGTCTTAAACCTAGGGAAAATTTTAAATTAAATGTGTAGTCTTCTCCATTCATGTTATGGTCCAGAAATAATAAATTGAGAGTTCCCATGTGAGCAAATCAGTCACATTTGCTAATGGGTCCATGGAAAATCTGGTTGATAATAAATATACTGGTTTCAGATTCAGGGGAACATTTCTATGATATTGTTCTGATTACCAAATTCTAACATTTCTTAACAGCTTTTTGATGTTACAGCACATGCCTTGAGTAGGTAGTTTTACGGTTTTGGTTCTTACCTTTAGTGTATGTGAATGTATGTAGCAATGAATTAAATTATACAAGAACTACAGTAGATGACAACTCTAATAATACTTTATATCTCTATTTTAACTTTAATAATTCAGACTTGTTAACTGTATATTAATCTATCTTCCTACACGGAAGAGTGATTGAGAAAAGATAATTTGTTTTATTTATCTTGGCATCATAATATCTTTTGTATATGCTAGCTGCTCACCAAATGTTGGTTAAATTGATTAGTTAACACAAGGAAAAAAATAGATTCAGCTAGTCCTTTGACTCATCTATTTCTTTAAAATGATGCTAAGCTAGAGAATGTGGTTTGGATATATGGTCAAATGGGGTTTCTAGTTGAACTTATTTGCAACACTTAGGCTTTTCTATTGTAGGAACAGAATTTGGCCCAGTAGAATTATCACATGGTATAGACCAAACCAGAATGCATCTCCTCTGTAGGAAGGCACATAAGGAAAAGAGAGAACCCAGAAACGTCCATACTAAGCTTGCATAGTTGTTTTTTTTTTTTTCTTCTTCCAAAGTCATCAGTCACATGGGGGATGAACTGAAGTGTTATTTTACCAGAAGTGTCTCCATAAGGAAATATGAAACCAGTAGATAGGTGAGAAGCCTGAGATTCAGAGACATTAGGTGATTTGTTAAGGGTAAAAAGGAGAAAGTATATCTGAATCTAAACTTTTTAACACTAAATCGAGCACTTTTTTTTTTTTTTAAAGAATCCTTTAGAATAGTGTGAGGAAGGACAGAAAGGGGCTGTGCTGCACCATGGTAGGAAATAGCTTGTTCCCCAAGGGGTGAAGCCTAGTGAGTGGGCTGTGGCCTGTCTCATGGGGCCACAGCTAAAGGCACAAAGGTTATGTGCTCTGGCTGCTGCTCAGTGGGACACCAGGAAGGTCAAAGTCAAAGTCAAGTCCATACAGGGAAACTTGAGAGGAATAAAAAAAATTGAAATTGTATGATTTATTTATTTATTTATTTATTAAATTTTTTTTTTCATTTCATTTATTTGAGAGAGAGAGAGAAAGAGAGAGAGAGCAAGTGGGGGAGGGGAGCAGAAGGAAAGAGAGAGAGGGATAGAGAATCTCAAGCAGGAGCTATGCCCAGTGCAAAGCCTGCCATGAGGCTTGATCCAACAACCCTGGGAACATGACCTGAGCTGAAATCAAGAATGGGATGCTCAACCAGCTGGCCACCCAGGCGCCCTGAAGCCATATGATATTTGTCACCTTCTAGACATGATTATAATTCCTAGAAATTGCCTTTGCTATATGACTTGACTTTACTTCTTTTTTCCCCAGCTCTCTTGTGATATAGTTGACATGGAACATTGTGTAAGTTTAAGGTATACAAGGTGATGTTTCGATACAGATGTATATGGTGTAGTTATTGTCACCATAAGGTTGGTTAACACATACATCACCTTACATAATTATCATTTTCTTCTTGTTATGGTGAGAACAACTAAAGCTCTACTTTCCTACCAACTCTTAAGTATACGAAATGGTGTTGTTGACTATAGTCACCGTGCTGTACCTCAGATCCCCAAAATGTATTCATCTTATAACTGAAAGTTTGTACCATTTGGCTGACATTTCATTTCTCCCACCCTCCAGCCCTCCACCATTCTACTGTCTCTGAGTTCAATATTTTTAGATTCTAAATATACATGAGATCATACCTATTTGTCTTTGTCTGACTTACTTCACTTAGTATAATGTCTTAGAGGTACATACATGTTGTCATAAGAGGCAGAATTTCGATCTTCTTTTATGGCTGGATAATATTCCAATGTGTGTGTATGCCTGTGTGCATGCACACGTATCACATTTTCTTTTTTCATTCGTTCGTTGATGGACACTTGTATTGTTTCTGTATGTTGTTTTGGGTATCCGTGAATAATGCTGCAGTGAACATATAACATAAGAGTGCAGATATCTCTTCGAGATAGTGATATCATCTTCAGCCAGTATATATGTGCATAGAAGTGGGACTGCCAGATCACCTGGTAGCTCTGTCTTGAATTTTTGATGAACTTCTGTACTTTTTCCATAGTGGCTGTACCAGTTTGCATTCCTACCAACAGTGCACTAGGCTTCCTTTTTCTGCACATCCTCTCCAGCCTTTGTTATTTCTGGTCTTTTTGGTAATAGTTATTCTACTTTTCTTATTTATATTCCATTGCATCTGCATTTGAAGATTTTGTACTTCCATTTAAAATAATTTAAAGGGCACCTGACTGGCTTAGTAGGTAGAGCATGAGACTCTTGATCTTAAGGCTATGAGTTTGAGCCCCATGTTGGCTGTAGAGATTACTTAAAAATAAAATCTTAAAAGTAAAATAAAATAGGGGTGCCTCGGTGGCTCAGTCGGTTAAATGTCCGACTCTTGGTTTTGGCTCAGGTCATGATCTCATGGTTTCGTGGGTTTGAGCCCTGCGTTAGGCTCTGTGATGGTGGTGTGGAGCCTGCTTGGGATTCTCTCTCCCTGTCTGTCTGCCTCTTTCCCACTTGTGCTGTCTCTGTCTCTCTCAAATAAATAAATAAAACTTTCAAAATGAAATACAACAAAAAGTCTTAAAGGCTTTTTAAATTAACTTTTACTAAAGATATAAACTTATTTTGAGGTGTGGAAGACTCTCATACCTGGTGACATATGGCTGGGCCAGTAGATAGAATGTTGCCTTAAACTCTGTTGGCTCATATCTTGTTAATGTCTAATGCCTTTGTGGTATTTTTAAAACAAGGAGGATTAACAGCTTCTAATTTACTAATGGCAGTGAAAAGAGAATGCACGTTAAAACACCAATGTTAGTATTGTTGGCTCTAGCAATAGATGGAAACTACACACTTGATCATATTATTTTATAACCTATCTCCTGGTGTGTGTGTGTGTGTGTGTGTGTGTGTGTGTGTGTGTGTGTGTGTACTCACACATACAGATAACTGTGGTGTCAATGTTGGGAAGAGGAGGCAGGGAGTTACTGACCAATTTTGACTTGGGGTGTGCCATGGTCTGAGCTTATGTTAGCTGTCTAATTTAGGCAACGATATTGAGGCTTTACTCAAATAGAGAGATTGGATGCCAGGACGACAATTGGAAAGCTACCAGATTTATTGAAATTAAATGATGCTTGTGGGAAAGAAGAAAGGTAGATCGATTTGAGTCTCTGTGGCAGTAGAATCTACAAGGATTGGCAACTTTGATTTGATGATAGAGAAAAGAAGACAATACTGCTGACTCTGAGACTTTGAGCTGAGTCACTGGCAGAATGCTGGTTTATTTAATAGAAAGCTATGAGGCCCCAGTGCATGCTGAGGGGATGGCAGAGAGCTAAGTGGATTCAAAGGCTTGGGCTCGAAAGGTTTTTTTTAAAGCTCTCTGTCTCTGAACATGTTTCCTATATTGCCTGAATATAGTAGGATCTTCTGTTGACTGGATGACGGTCAAAGAAGGAAGGGTCTTAAATGTCCCATATTCTCAAATCACTCTTCCAATAATTCTGTTCAACTAATGAGCAACTATCTTCAGCAAAAAGGGGGAAGTCTGTTGAAATGGTAGAATATTTGTATATTTTGTGTTTGGGACCATGTTGCTCCCATCTTATTTTCCTGTGGTATACTGAAACCTTAAAGGAAGTATTCTGTGCAAGTTTACTGAAGACTTTTTCCTTTTTATGCTTATCAAGGTTAAAGAAAAAGATTCCTTTTACCTTGTAACCTAAGGGATAATGAACTCAGGATTGTTTTCTTCTGTGTGCACCTTTTAGCTCTATTATTATTCTGGACTTAAGAAAATAATAGGATCACAATCAGTAGTGCAAAATGAGTGTTCAGATGATGGTACTTGCTCCAGGAAAAGAAGAAGAAAAAAAATTTTACTCAGATGAGGAAAGCAATCCGTGCAAAGGTTCCCATTGTGTTTGGGAGGTATTTATTTGATTTTTTTTTTTTTTACCTTCTCACTAGTTCTCTGCTGTTTCTCACCCTAAGTATGTACCTGAACTTTCTGCTCTGTGGAATTTCTTACAGTTTTTATTCAGATGACAAACTTGGGCTTTCCACATTAATTCAGTTTTCACTCCTTAGTCATAATACACAAAGCATCAAACTCTCACAAGGGAAATGTACAAATGCTGCGTGGAACTTGGGAGTAATGCTATAAACAAATTCATTGCCAAGAACTTATTGTCATGTTTCAAATGCAGAATTAATAACCTGTTCCAAGAGCACACATGCTATTCATCAAGGTTTTCCCCTGAGACTATATTTCCTCTCTCTACTGTCCCCACATTATTGAAGAATTCTGGAAACTAGAATTTAAAAAAAAAAAGTCTCACATTATGATAGTTTTGAAATTGCTCTTGAGAATTTGTAACCTTGGCAAAGGTTAGTCACCTTCAGCCATTTTTCTCCCAAGGGCTCCTGATGAACAAGTCTGTTTTGCATGTGGCTTTTCTTTTCTCAAAGGTTTATGTAGCAAACATGACTGTCTGTATTTATCTCACATCCCACAGAACTGAATTGTTCAACTTTAATACCAACGTGATTTCTCTGTGCTTTAAGATATATTTCTTGTTGAAAGAAAGAGTAAAATTGTTGAATATTTTAGTGTGATTACAAAGCTGTCCAAAATTGCATATTTAAGTCAATTCATTATTTTTGCCGTTTTTTTCTACTTGAGTAAACACTAAATCTAAATTAGGTGATTTTGGCTTTTTGGTAGATCTGCTGAAAATGCATATTTAAGATGATAAAATAATTTAGTACAGAAATATCTTATGTGACAAAAGTAAATTCTACATTGAGAAAGCAAATATATTATTTATAATCAGAGCTCTTTAAATTTGTCTAACAAACTCTATAAAGTTAACTAACAGACCATGGGTTCTATCACATAGTAATTTTTTAAGGATTTACTATTGTGACACCAATAAGCAAAATCATACAAAATAAGAACAAGATATATTGTACACATTCCTTCCAATTCTAATATTTCTAGACCTTATGTTGTTACTTTCTTAATGACATAATTTTTACATATCAAACTTTGATATATCTGTATTTCTCTTTTTATTTAACTTGGGAAGTTTTTATATATACACACTTACTTAACAAAGTTAATAATCATTTCTTTGCAAAAGTTGAGTCTTATTGTCATATTTCCATTATATAAAAGCAGTTAATAAAGCATGTGACTTTATTGAAATTTTGTTCTTCTGCTTTTTTGGAAGGCAGCTATGCTCACCACTTACCACCAATGCCAGCTATTTTTCCACTTTTTTTTTTTTTTTAAAGTTTATTCGTGTATTTTGAGAGAGAGAGCACAATCAGGGTATGGGCAGAGAGAATGGGAGAGACTTTCAAGCAAGTTCCATACTGTCAGTGTAGAGCCCTATGCAGGGCTCGAACTCACAAACCATGAGATCATGATCTGAGCCAAAGAGTCGGACGCTCAACACACTGAGCCACACAGGCACCCCTGTTCTTCCACTTTTTGGGAAAATAATCTACTTTGAGGTGTATCTACCGAATACCAAATTAAGTTATTATTAATTGATTAATCACCTATATTACATTAGGCAATTTTACTCCAAATAAATATAACTGAACATTGGCTAGCTACTAAGCACTTTGCTGTGTTGGAACAAAGGTATTTGAAGAGTTCTCAGTAAAGATATTCTTTGCTTTTGATTATCAGATATACTACATAATTGTAAAATCCATACTACAATTTGTTCAGGATATTACAACCTCAGTGAGTGTCCAATTTTGTATGAGGCAAAATTTCTTAACAATTTTATTTTTTGAATTGAATTTTAATAAGGGAGAGAGAAAAAAATACCATGTCATATTTTGTAAAGGCATTTGCTTTATATCATTAAATAAATTAGGGGAAATGCCCAGAGACTATTTATGCTATTACTTGGTGATTGAAACCATGATATGCATTTAGAAATGCGGCCTATTGAAATATTTGGGGGACACCTGGGTGGCTCAGTCAGTTGAGTATCTGACTCTTGATTTCAGCTCAGGCCATGATCTCACAGTTCGTGGGTTTGAGCCCTGTGCTGGGTTCAGCCAGTGAAGAGCCTGCTTGGGATTCCCTCTTCCTCCCTCTCTCTTCCCCTCACTGCACTTGTGCTTTCTTGTCTCTCAAAATAAATAAATAAACATTTAAAAATAAATAAATAAAATATTTAGGAAGCATATTTTATAGCTAGTTATTACTTAGTGCCTTGGTCTTAATAATGGCATCTTTTACATGGGGAATCAAATTCCTCTCACCCACTGACTATGCAAAGGATGGTCTACTGTTCAGTGGAGAGGAATACAGATTTGGATTCAGCCAAACCAGAATTGGAACCCAGGACCCAATAATTATCAGCTACATGGCCTTACATATGAGTGATCAAAACTCAGTGCTTCAGTGTTTTCATACTTAAAATATATATCATAATGTGTATATTTTACAGTTTATTTTTATTTTTTTTTAATTTAATGTTTATTTAGTTTTTAAAACATTTTTTTTTCAACGTTTATTTATTTTTGGGACAGAGAGAGACAGAGCATGAACGGGGAAGGGGCAGAGAGAGAGGGAAACACAGAATCGGAAACAGGCTCCAGGCTCTGAGCCATCAGCCCAGAGCCCGACGCGGGGCTCGAACTCCCGGACCGCGAGATCGTGACCTGGCTGAAGTCGGACGCCCAACCGACTGCGCCACCCAGGCGCCCCTAATGTTTATTTATTTTTGAGACAGAGGCAGAGCATGAGCTGAGGAGGGTAGAGAGAGAGAGGGAGACACAGAATCTGAAGCAGGCTCCAGGCTCTGAGCTGTCAGCACAGAGCCTGATGCGGGGATCGAACTCACGAACTGTGAAATCATGACCTGAGCCCAAGTTGTGCGCTCAACCAACTGAGCCACCCAGGCGCCCCTATATTTTACAGTTTAGAGAATGAAGTTGTGGATATAAATTGTTTGGTAAAATAACTACCGAGGATATGAGAAACACCCAGTAAATGGTAGCTCTTCGTTTCTCCAAAGGTCAGTGTAATTTCTTCAAATACAAAGATGGCAACACTGACCCATCATCAGAATTACTGTCACATTCTTAAGTGAGGACGCTTTCTGATGGAGGTCTTGCATTTATAGAATGGCTGGTCGAATAAGGTGTGTAATTTGTGATTAGGCAACAAAAGGAAGCTGAGGACTCCTGGAGGGATTCAACACATGACCTTGGCCTTATTGTTCATTCCTTTCTGAATTATCTAGTTTTAAACTCAGTGAAGATTCACTGGCACATGAATTTATATATTATAGTACTTTTGCAGTGTCTATACATGAATGAAATCACATTGTGGTAAATACACTTGAAACTGTGGTATATCAACTCAGAGAAAAAGGATTAGAAGATTAAATTTAGCAGTTCAAATTGCCAGACTTGTTTACCTTCTTTGACCCAGGATATAATTTAAGCCAAGTTAACTTTATACTGTGAAAAGTATGAACTAATTGTGCCTGTCAAAGCAAGTTCCTCAAGAAAAGAGGCTACCTTTCCCCTATTTGAGAGAAGAGAGAGGGAAGGGAAAAGCAGTCTCTTGAGATAAGTGTGCAAGTTCGCTTCTGGCTCAAAGTTAATGATTAGTTGCCTCTGTTCTCAACTCTGAGCCCTGAGAAAAGTGGAAAACTCGTGTTCCCTATTCAGGTAACTTAAATTAAACAGATTGTATCCATGTTAGGCTTTCCTTAGATTATAGACATGCGGTTTATTTTTAAATTTCTTTAATATCCACTGATTTCATGTTATAAGCTTAATGAAAGAACAGTGAAAAACTGTAGAAAAAGACTAGCCAACATTTAAAGATTTTGCTTTTGAGTTGTATGGAGTTAAGGCTAGTGAGGTATTCTGTGCCTGCATTAGGGAAATAGGATTTTAAATGTTTTTCTAAAACTAGTCATTCTTCAACCTCTTGGCTGAAAGATGTATTAATCGCAATTATGTAAAATAATATGGTATATTATGTAGCCTGCCAAGTCTTCATTAGTAAGGGAAATCTTAAAGTTTGCTTAACACTGACATTTTGAAAATAACACAATCTTCAATCACTAAAATTTCATTTTTATTTGATGTTATATAACAATGTCAAAAATAATCTAATTTTTCTTATTTTAAGTCATTATGTTTTATAACTGTCTGTGTGTACTTTGCTGAAAAAATTGTAAAAATAAATTTATTCTTTGGGGCTTAGGTAATTTGTTCCCAGAATGTTCGAGACTGTATTATGGCAAGATAAGAAGTTCCTGACAGCTACATTGCAGGTGATGCTGTCTTTATAGGTTAGATGTAATTAAAGACATTGCTTACTAGAGTTTACATTTTTCAAAGTTGGTTTCTAAAAATAAAAATATTTACTCTGTACGTTTACAGAGTAATCATATTCTGTATTGAATTCTGAGGATAAAGAGATATATTGCTTAAGCCACTGGAGCCATAAATTAGAAGAATTTATGTTGGGAGTCTTGGTTTTTTTCTAGAGTGTCTGACCATTGTTATCGTAATTCAGCAAGTATCCAAGGCCAGGAAAACTTGTTTTGGTTGTGTTGAGACTCAAGTGATAAAGACGAGTAAAAATTAAAAGCTAAATGTTAATTGTGGTAGTTTTCCATGTATGTTTCTTTTGAACTGCAACTAAATGTCAATCAAGGATTGATGATTTTGCAATTGAAATTTGGAGCTGCCAGGGATCTTGAAGACCATCACATTATGTCTGAGAAGCGCAGTCCAGAGACGTAAAGTAACCACAGCTGCTGGGAGAGCTGGGACTAAAACCAAAGTCTCTACTTACTGGGGGGACAGTGGAGTTAATGGGTTATTAGTCAATGTTTATACTGGTTTTGAATGGGAAATCATATTTTAGTCCTTAAAACATTTTTATTTGGAGGTGTAGCTAAATAAGCACCAGCATTATTAAGGAATTGTTCTCTAGTGATATTTTGCAGATTCACCCTTCGCATTGCTAAAGTTTGTGTATCCATTTATTGTAATGTATAGAATCCAGTCCTTCTCTCTGAATATGGACATGCTTAGGTACATTTAAGTTCTCAAGGTTAGAGAAGAGAGTGTTTCCGGTACTCAGTATGAGACACAAGAAAGCCATGCCAGCAGGTTCCTCATTTATAACTTGTTTAAGTGGCTGTAGTAACACTAATTAAAGAAATTTAAAATATGAGTAAAATACAAATATGCAGATAAATATGAAGTATCTTTATTTAAAGTTTGAAACAATCTGGGAGCACCTGGGTTGGTCAGTCCGTTAAGCGTCCGACTTCGGCTCAGGTCATGATCTAATGGTTTGGGAGATCGAGCACTGCTTTGGGCTCTGTGCTGACAGCTCAGAGCCTGGAGCCTGCTTAAGATTCTGTGTCTCATTCTGTCTCTTCCCCTCCCCCACTTGTGCTCTGTCTCTGTCTCTTTCTCTCAAAAAAAAAATAAATGTAAAACAAAAAACGTTTGAAACAATCTGCATGCCATCCAAGATACAAGAATTATTTGATTTATGATTAAAAAATTAAGTTTTTAGGCCCTAACAATCAAGGCAGTGTTTTTAATTTTTTAAAATGCTTATTTATTTTTATGAGAGAGAGAGAGAGAGAGAGAGCAAGCGAGCAGGGGAGGGACAGAGAGGGAGGGAGACCCAGAATCTAAAGCAGGCTCCAGTCTCTGAGCTATCAGCACAGAGCCTGATGTGGGGCTAGAATTCACAAACTGTAAGATCATGACCTGAGCCAAAGTCAGACGCTTAACTGACTGAGCCACCTTGGTGCCCCAAGACGGTTTATTAAAGTGAGGTATGTATAGATTTCTTATCATATTTTTTAGTAAACTCTTCTATTCCTCTTTTATTATTAGATATTCAGATATTCAGAATCATAATATGTAGGTCCTTTTTCCAATTCACTGTGTCCATTGGATATTCACCTACTTCTCAGTTTTCCTTTGGGAATATACAAATCAAGTTACCATCAAAAAGGTTGTCTGTGTTCCTTCAGCCCATTATCCCATAAACTCCATGAATTGCTGAAAAGTTCACTAAGGCCCTTTGGCAATTACCCATAGATATTAACACATACATGCGTGTGCATGCACACACACACACACACACACACACACACACACACACACACAAAAGATCTATCTCAAAGGTAAACAGAGAGTACCAATCCTTTCAATGCTGTAAAGGGTAGGTGTGAAAACCTAGCTCACGGCCTCAGCATCACAGTTAACTTGCTTTGCAATCATGGGTAAATCACATAACCTGTAAGAGCCTCTGTTACATGAGTTATAAATGGGGGCTATAGCAATAATAGTGTTTCGTCCACTTGTTCAGTATGAGAATCATGTGAATTTATATAGAACGTTACCTGGTAAACTATAAATCCTTGCTAAGCACTTCCTAGGTCTGCTGTAACAAAGTATCACAAACTAGCTGGCTAAAAACAACAGAAATGCATTCTCTGTATTTTGGAGACCTGAAGTCTGAAGTCAGAGCTTTGGCTCCTCTGGGCTTTCTTGGAAGCTTCTAGGAAAGAATCCTTCCTTTCTTTTTATACCTTCTGACAGTCCCAGGCTGTGGCAGCATAACCCCAGTCTTTGTCTCTGTCTTCACATGACATTCTTTCTGTGTCTCCGTCTTCACATGGCTGTCTTCTTATAAGGATTCCTGTCATACTGGTGTATGATTAGGAGTCCACCCTACTTCAGCATAACCTTATCTTAACTATTTACATTTGCATTCGCCCTATTTCCAAATAAGGGCATGTGCTGAGGTATTGGAGGTTAGGACTTAAATGTACTTTTTTTTTTTTTTTTGAGGGACACAGTTCAACCAATAACACTCTGCCTCTGACCCTCCCCAAAGTCATGTCCTTCCCATGTAAAAATACATTCACCCAATCCCAGTATCCTCCAAAGACTTTAACCATTCTGGCGTCAGCTCTAAGTCCACATTCTATCTAAATCAGTAAAGGGTGGGACTTGGGGTCTAGTCCCTCAGGGGCAAAATTCCTCTCCGTTTGTGGACCTGTGAAGCCTAGCAAGCAAGTCACCTGCTTCCACAATGCAAGAGGGCAGATGCAGATTAGATACTCCCCTTCAAAAAGGGAGAAATTGGAAGGACAGAAGGGTCACTGGTCTAAAGCAAGTTTGCTACTTAGCAGAGCAAATGCCATTAGGTTTTGAGGCTTGAGAACCATTCTCTGTGGCTCCATGCTCTGTCCTCTGTATTAGGCAGGGTTCTACAGAGAAAAACAAAAACTGAGAGATTAATTTTAAGGACTTGGCTTATGCAGTTACAGGTCCTGGAAAGTCTGCAATCTGCAAGGAGGCCGGCAGGCTGGAAATTTGTGTAAGAGTTGATATTTCAGTCTTGAGTCCAGAATTCACAGGGCCTGCCAGCAGGCTAGAAACTCCGACAGGATTTCTATGTTACAGTTTTGAGGTAGAATTCTTTCTTCTTTGGGAAACCTCAGTTTTTGCTCTTAAGGCCTTCAGCTGATTGGATGAAGCCCACCCATGTTGTGGAAGGTAATTTTCTTCACTTAATTAAAGTCACTTGGTTATAAATGTTGATTACCTGTGCAGAATACCTTCACAGCAGTTATCTGGACTATTGTTTGACCAAACAACAGGTCCCATAGCCTCGCCAAGTTGATACATAAAATTAACCATCACAAATAGGAAGTATATGGAGAAGCCCTTGATTTCTTTTTTTCTTTTTGCTAAGTGTTCTGTCTTTTTTTTTTTTTTTTTAATGTTTATTTATTTTTGAGACAGAGAGAGACAGAGCATGAACAGGGGAGGGGCAGAGAGAGAGGGAGACACAGAATCCGAAACAGGCTCCAAGCTGTCAGCCCAGAGCCCGACGCGGGGCTCGAACTCACGAACTGTGAGATCATGACCTGAGCCGAAGTCGGACGCTTAACCGACTGAGCCACCAAGGCGCCCCTGTCTTTTTTTTTTTTTTTTTTTTTTTTAAGATAAAAGTTGACTGGGAATTTGGACATTTTCTAGGGAAACTAATATTTCCACTTTTTATCTTTTGCCTCTTCAGCCTTCCTTCCTTCTTTTAAGTCTTTTATGACTTATTCTCAGTGTGGTATAGACTGCTGAGAAGTTGATAGAGACCTGAATCCACATATAGTGCATTTTTCTACCTCCCACCAAACCAGAGTTGTGTTAAAATGACATAACTATTCTTCTTGTAGCTTTTTATTATTTGCAGTGTGCCTCTACGTCTATTTCCTTTTGTAAATTATTTTTAAGTTTATTTGTTTTTATTTAATTTGAAAGAGAGCTGGGGAGAGAGAGAATTCCAAGCAGGCTCCACACTGTCAGCGCAGAGCCGAATGTGGGGCTTGAACTCACACGAATTGGGAGATCATGACCTGAGCCAAAATCAAAAGACAGACGCTCACCTGACTGAGCCATCCAGGTGCCCTGTCATTTTGAATTTGTCAGGCACACCAGCCTCAGGGCCCTTGCATGTGTTCTACCTTTACCAAGAATTCTTTCCTCCAGACAACTTTTTATCTTGTACTCACATCTTTTCAGATCTTCTCTTAAAAGTCACTTTCTCAGTGAGGCTCGCTCTATGCAGCACTTTCTGACTCTGAGGTTTAGACCTGCAGCAATCTACCCTCAGTTCTCCATGTCTCCCTTTTAGGTTTGATTTTACTGCAGAACGGTCGCCATCATGGGGAATGCTTCACATCTCACTTACTTGTTCCTTCTCTGCTGCCTCCTCTTTTCTACTGGAACATAAGCTCTGTAAGGGCAGGAGTATTAGTCTGTTTTGTTTATTGTTTATACCCAGTGCCTAGAATGGTGCCAAGCACACAGTACGTACATAATATAGTTACTGATTGAATAATTAAATCTTGTCTTAGTTACTTAAGTACTAATAATTTGTAGACACAGAGGAACGCCCATGTTACTCTCCCGTCCTGTTGCTCCCCTTTTCCCCTTACCTGCTTCCTGTGTGATAATGGCCTTGCTGAATTTGAAGGTTATCATTCTCATGATTTTATACTTTATATGTATTTATTTATATTTTGTTATATTTATTTATTGTATTTTATTATATTTTCTGTTCATATAGATTAAATATATTTTTTACACAGTTTTATGAGTTATCAGGCCTCGTGGTAAATAAAACCATGCATTATTTTGCCACATGCTTTATCTGAGGTGGCTCAAACACACAGCTTGCGCTCATTCAGTTTAACTCTGTATATTCCATTTTATGAATATGTATACTTTATTTTTTCCTGTTTATTTTTTTTTAATTTTTAATGTAAATTCAAGTTAGTTAACATACAGTGTAATACTAGTTTCAGGTATAGAATTTAATGATTCATCAATTATATACAACACCCAGTGTCATCACAGGTGCCTTTTTTAATACCTGTCGCCTATTTAACCAATCCCCTGCTCACTTCCTCTCCAGTAATCCTCAGTTTGTTCTCTATAGTTAAGAGACTGTTTCTGCATTGCATTTCTTTCTTTCTTTCCTTCTTTCCATGTTCATCTGTTTTGTTTCTTAAATTCCATAGTGATTACATATGGTATTTGTCTTTCTGACTGACTTATTTTGCTTAGCATAATACTCTCTAGCTCCATCCATGTCATTGTAAATGGAAGCTTTCATTCTTTTTGACAGCTGAGTAATATTCCACTGTGTGTGTGTGTGTGTGTGTGTGTGTGTGTGTGTGTGTGTGTGTGTGTATGCGCGCGCACACACCACATCTTCTTTATCCAGTCATCAGTCAATGAACATTTGGGCTCTTTCAATACTTTGGCTATTGTTGATAATGTTGCTATAAACATCAGAGTGCATGTTTCACTTCAAATTACTATTTTTGTGTCCTTTGGGTAAATACCTAGTAGTGCAATTGTTGGATTGTGTGGTAGTTCTATTTTTAACTCACTGAGGAACATCCACACATTTTCCAGAGTGGCTGCACCAGTTTGCATTCCCACCAACAGTGCAAGAGGGTTCCCCTTTCTCCACATCCTTACCAACATCTGTTGTTTCCTGAGTTGTTCATTTTAGCCATTCTGACAGCTCGGAGCTGGTATCTGTTTGTGGTTTTGAAATGTATTTCCCTGATGATGAAGGGAAATACATTCCCTTCATCCTCATCCTCATCCTCATCCTTCATCCTCAAAAAGTTGAGCATCTTTTCATGTGTCTGGTAGCCATCTGGATGTCTTCTTTGGAAAAATGTCTATTCATGTCTTATACACATTTTTTAATTAGAATATTTGTTTTTTGTGTGTTGAACTTGATAAATTCTTTATAGATTTTGGATACTAACCCTTTTTCAGATTTGTGATTTGCAAATATCTTCTCCCATTCCATCGGTTGCCTTATAGTTTTGTTGTTTCCTTTGCTGTGCAGAAGCTTTTTATTTTGATGAAGTCCCAATAGTTCATTTTTGGTTTTGCTTCCCTCGTCTCTGGAGATGTAAGAAGTTGCTATGGCTGATGTCAAAGAGGTTGCTGCCTGTGTTCTCCTCTAGGATTTTGATGGTTTCCTGTCTCACATTTAGGTTTTCATCCATTTTGTGTTTATTTTTGTGTATGTTGTAAGAAAATGGCCCAGTTTCATTTTTTACGCTTGTGCTGTCCAGTTTTCCCAACACCATTTCTTGAAGAGACTGTCTTTTTTTTCCGTTAGATATTCTTTCCTGCTTTGTTGAAGATTAATTGGCCATATAGTTGTGGATTCACTTCTGTGTTTTCTATCCCGTTCCATTGATCTATCTGTCTGTTTTTGTGCCAGCACCATACTGTTTTGATGACTACAGCTTTGTAATGTGGCTTGAAGCCCAGAATTGTTATGCCTCCAGCTTTGCTTTTCTTTTTCAAGATTGCTTTTGCTATTGGGGGCCTTTTGTAGTTTCACACAAATTTTAGGATTCTTTGTTCTGGCTTTGTGTAAAATGCTGGTGATATTTTGATAGGGATTGCATTACATGTGTAGATTGCTTTGGGTAGTATAGACATTTTAACAAGAATATACATACTTTAATTACCTATTCTTTTATTTATATACATTTAAATTGTTTCCAATTTTTAAAAACTCCTATTTACAGACAGCTATAAACATTTTTTACATGTCTTCTGCACAAACATGTTCACCTAGGAGAACTGAGGATTGTGAGATGTGCAGAGCTTCAACGAACATTTCTCAAAATGGAGAAGAGTTCCTACTGTTCCACATCCTGTGCTTGTTTGAAATCTATAGCAATCTACATGTAAGCCATGGACTAGCTTTGTTGGACTTCTGTTGCCCAGTTCTGCCTGTGTCCCATTGGCTCTAATGTCAAGAAATATTGTTCTGGTTGTGATGGGCAACGGTTTGCTTTTTTCTTCCTCCACTCAGGAGGAATTGAGGGAGGAGAAGACAGGCCTGGACTGGCACCCAGCTTACATCATTGGGCAAGTCTCTAATATCGGGTGTTGCATGGAACAGTTGCTCAAGTTCTCCCCTCTATTGTACAAAAGATGAACTTTTGCTTCATTGACCGCTTCTGGTTCCAGATTCCAGCAGACTCATGTTTTACCACAGCGTGCTCTGGTCAATGGAAATGTTTCTTGTTGTTGTTATTTGTTTATTGTTCTTCTTATCATCATCATCATCTTCATTTAGATTAGTTATTTGCTTTGATTTTCTCTTTTCAGGTTTTATTTTTCATCATCATGTACTTACAGCAGACGGGTTATATCCAAATGCAAGTTTACAGAATTATCTTGATCTTCACTTTGGGCTAAAGTTGTATAGCAAATAATTAAGACTGAAGTGTTTGGCAGTTCTGTATCACCTATTGCAGTAGGATAGATCCACTTTGTATTCTAATTCGGTGGATTGTGAAAATGGCATTGTTATATAAAACTCAGAGCCTTGCTTGTATTCTTATCTAGGGGAAGAATGTACCATCTCTGTATCAATATGGTTCTGCAAGGGTACTTTATAGTAGTCCAAGGACTTTAATTCAAAAGCAGTTTTGGATCTAGTCAGCTATTTGAATTAAAGCTTTAATAAAGTTACAGAATTCTGCACTCTGAAGCATAAAAGGGTTGACTATGACCTGGGATGTTTTGTAGACAGGAAGTTTCCATTTCTATCACCTCTATCATAAAATAACTTACAAGGCTCTTACAAAATTTAGAATTTTGAGCAGTGTAATAAGCATGTCAGGATGATTTTGCTATGTAATACTCCCATGTATAATAAAGCTAACCTGTTGCATAGAATTTTTAGCATTTTGTACCTGTAGAAGAATAGCTACCAAAAACGATGAGTTAGGTTTGGTGTAATTAATACTGAGCTATTCTTTCAGACAGTAATTGGCAATAGAGTCCGTTGTTTCTTGAGGCTACTTCTGAAATAGTCTGGTAAGACCATGTCATCAACATAGGCAGAATAAACACTGAAGATAAGAATCCGAGAACGTTGAATAAAATTAAACCTAATTCAGGAAAGTGATGCACTGTTACTTAAAGACTAGGCAAGTTGCCAGCAAATGTGGGTTTTTATTTTGCTGTTCTTGTTGTTTTTCTACTGGTAGTTCTTAGTGGTTCTTAGCAATAAAACATTTTATATTAACATTTAATCAATACATTTTCTTTTCCTTAGTGTAAGTTAAAATTATGTAGACTAAGAGGCTATCAGCAACAGTGAAAAAAATTGTAACATCCATTTCTTATCCATTACATTGAACTTACTTTCGGAAACACTTTATAAAGATGAAACTGTGTTTCCCATTCGGTGTGTTAGTTCTTCCAAGTGATTATAATTTTAGTCTGTATTGGACTTTGCTATGCTGTTTTCTGGGGCATCATTGGTTAGCTATCAGAAAGAGGGAATCGATATTATCTGTTAGTTTTACAAGTGTACTAGCATCTCTCCTCCCAAGACTCTGTGCGAAATACTCTTTAGTTTTTCTTACTTATTTTTTTAAATGTTTATTTATTTTTGAGAGAGAGTGCAAGCAGGGGAGGGACAGAGAGAGGGGGACAGAGGATGCAAAGTGAAGTAGTCTCTGTGCTGACAGCAGCGAGCGTGATGTGGGGCTCGAACCCACGAACCATTAGATCCTCACTTGAACCGAAGTTGGCCGCCCAACTAACTGAGCCACGCAAGCATCCCCACCTCCCGCCCCCTTTTTAAAATAGTCTCCATGCCCACCATGGGGCTTGAACTCACAACCCTGGTATCAAGAGTTGCATGCTCTACCAACTGAGCCAGCCTGGAGCCCCCAAAATATTCTTATTTGATTATTTTTTCTTTTCTTTTCACTTGATTGTTCATGTTCATCAATAAAGGCTCAACCAAAATGTATTTATAATCTCTTCAGGCTGGTTTGTTTGTACTTCCTAGTGCAATAGTTATTGATACAGACTTTTTTTTTCTCAACTGGAGTTTGATGAGACAGTTACTCTTAATGCCATAAGTCTTAGAATGGATTGAATTAACTTACTGTCTATACACTGAGGTACACGCTGTTTATGTAACATACTTGAGACAACTGAGAAAATAGTCACTCAAGTCATTTCTGTATTTGCTGGTTCAGATCATTGCAGTTGAGAAAAGCTGCCACAGGGTATTATTCCCCACCCCTTTAAAATTTTTTTTTATATTTATTTATTTTTTGGGAGACAGAGAAAGACAGAGTGTGAGCAGGAGAGGGGCAGAGAGAGAGGGAGTCACAGAATCCAAAGCAGGCTCCAGGCCCCGAGCTGCTAGCACAGAGCCCAATGTGGGGCACGAACTCACGAATCATGAGATCATGACCTGAGCCGAAGTCGGATGCCTAACTTTCTGAGCCACCCAGGCGCCCCTGCCCCTTTTTTTATTGTTATCTCCCAACGAATTACATACTGTGTGAATGCATGGGCTGCATCTTGTTCCATGGTTGTGTCCCTAATCTTAGCCTGTTGACCTCTTTCCGTGTAGTTTGAAAATATTTGTGAATCAAATGCTAGAATGAAGGAAGCTTCTTTTGGCAGAAGTTTGATAGTAGAACTATTTAAGGCGATCACTAATTCATGTCACAGTGTCCAAGGAGGAATATGTGGAATAGTGGTATTCCACTAATGAATCACTAATTCATGCCACAGTGTCCAAGGAGGAAGAGTGTTAGTATTTGAAAGGCCTGGTGAGGTGGGGAGAGTGGTAGTAATCTGCAATTATAATTGTCTCAGAGTCTGGTAAGACTGATCCTCAGCTATCAGGTCATTTTACTCATGAGCTAAGTTAGTCTGGATCAGCAAGAACAAAGACGGAATAAGGCCATGTGTCTCTTATTACCCAGCGGGCTACCTCAGACTCCTTTCTCGGGTAGTGATGATGGGGGTCCAGAAAACAAGAAGAAAGGAGGGACTCAAATGCACAAATGGTCTTGCAGTCTCTGTGTCATATTTGCTGTTGTTCCATTGGCCATAATGTTACAGACTGAATACTTGTGAGTTCCCCTGCTTCAGTCCATTTATTAAACTCCTCATTCCCAATGTAATGGTATTTGGAGATGAGGCCTTTGGGAAGTAACTGGGTTATGAGGGTGGGGACGAGGTCTGATGGAATTGTTACCCTTATACAAAGAGAAATCAGAAAGCTTGATATCTCTTTGCACACATGCATTAAGAAAAGGCCATGTGAGCACATAGAAGGTGGCTTTCTGCAAGCCAGAAAGAAGGTTGTCACCATAATTCGACCATGCTGGCACCCTGATGTTGGGCTTCCAGCCTCCAGAAGTGTGAAAAAATAACTTTCTGCTGTTTGAGCCACCAAGGCTATGCTATTTTATTGGGACAGCCTGTACAGACTAATACATACACAGTAAGTCACATGGCCAAGCCAAGAGTCAATGTGAAAGGGAACTATTTAGAGAGGTGGATACAGAGAGGGGAATATTTACTAGGCAATTTTGCCTTATTATCATTTTGCATCATGGTCTTTAAATAAATATGATGCATGACATAATAAAATTTATGTAGGTATTATAAATTAATGAATTATGTTTCTTTGCATATGAAACATTCTTTAAAAACTCCAAAAGCTAACCCTTTAGAAAAAATGATTTGGAGTCACACATTCTGATGTTATTCAGTGCTTATATGTCATGTAATTACTTGTTAAGTATACTTCAGGACTATTGTGTGTTTTACTAGTTTTGCAGGCTATGTGGTATCTTCCAAAGGATATGTACATGAGACCAAATGACAGTGCAGGTTACATATTCATTAAATCCACCTTCACATAATCTGTTCAAAATTTAAAATTTCTATTATTTCATTGCCAATTGACCTTGAGGCAAATTGTCAAGAAATTTATGAGGGTAACAGCATGAATATTGTGTTCTCAAGTGCCTCCTGGGTAAAATATGACTCATGGCTTTCTTGCTTCTAAAATGATTAAGCCTCAAACCTGAAGTTGACAGCAGAGTCATTGTACAGATTGATGTTCTCAATGACTAACATTTGACAGAGTTTGCTTCTGATTTATTATGCTTCTAGGTAAAAAACAATTTACCTCATTTTTTTAGTATTTTGACTATGCGCTTTCACTAATTGGATAAAAATTTCAATTTCTTTTATATTGAGGACATGTGCATTTTAAATAATCTAATCATTTTAAATTAAAGCTTTATTTTTAAAAAAGTAAAGTTTCATTGTGTTTTTAATTATGCTGACATGGTCCTGCTCTTCTTTTTAAATGGCAAGTAGCTCCTGAGATTTTTTTTTTAATTTGTACCTATCAGTAAACCTAATACTTATATGAAAAAATCTGTTTACTAGTTATTGGATTTTTGCTACAATTATCTATTTGAGTACAGCAAATGTACTTGAAAAACAATCATAGATAATTAGGTGCAGCCCTCACTAACTGAGCTTGTAATTTCTGGAAAACAGAAAACTAACAAATCATTTTTCTCTTTCTTCTCAAGGGCACTTTGTACTATTATAACGTTATAAATTTATTTTTTTAAAGAATTAAAGTGTGTCACATTGAAAAGGAAACAAAATGCAAGAAATGGAAGGAAGGAAAATAATACACATTTGCTATAGTTTTCTCATCTACTAAGAATATAAAATAACATTACTATTACTATGTATTTTCTTTATCACTGAAACATGTGTGATAAATACAAAACATTTTAAGTAACATTTACATAAATTAGAATTCATATTAATATGATAAATATCCAGAAACCTACCATTCAGCTGGAGAACTTACTAGAAACATCCCTTGAAATGACTTTATTCCCCTCCTGTTTCCTCTCCAACCTGCTCCCAAAGGAGGTAACAGTTATTCTAAACTTTGTATTGATCCACTGTGTGTGTGTTTCTCAGATTTATTGAGATATAACATTGTGTTAGTTGTTGTGTAAGATGTGTTAAGATGTAAAATGTGATTTTTTTTAAGTTTATTTATTTTGAGAGAGAGCAGGGGAGGGGCATAGAGAGAGTGAGAGGGAGAATTCCAAGCCTGCTCCACACTCTGTCAGCATGGAGTTGGACACAGGGCTCCATCTCACAAATCCTGAGCTGAAATCAAGAATTCAACACTTAACCAACTGAACCACCCAGGCGCTGCTACAATGTGATGATTTGATACATTTAAATATGGTAAAATGATTACCACAATAGGGGTAGGTTATACCTCCATCACCTCATATAATTACCATTTTTATTTTGTGGAGGGAATATTTAACATCTATTCTGTTAGTAACTCTGAAGTATATAATAAAGTTTTGTTAACTATAGTCTGTGCTCTATATTAAATCCCCAGAACTTATTCATCTTATCAGTGGACATTAGTACTCTTATTTAACATCTCCCCAATTCCCACACCCCTCAACCTCTAGCAGCCACCATTCTACTCTCCGTTTCTATGAGTTCACTGTTTTTAGATTCTGCATATGTGAGATCGTACAATGTTTTTTTTCTTTGTCTGATTTATTTCACATAGCATAATGCCCTCAAGATCCATCCATGTTGGCATCAGTAGCAGAATTTTCTTTTTCTTGTTTTTTCAATTTTTTAATGTTTATTTTTAAGGGAGAGACAGACAGACAGAGGGTGAGTTGGGGAAGGGGCAGAGGGAGAGAGGGAGACATAGAATCCGAAGCAGACTCCAGGCTTCGAGCTGTCAGCACGTAGCCCGACGTGGGGCTCAAACCCATGGACCACGAGATCATGACCTGAGCTGAAGTCGTACACTTAACCCACTGAGCCACCCAGGCATCCCCCCTTTTTTTAATGATTGAATAGTATTTCATTATCTGTCTGTATATATTTGTGTTTGTATGTATGTATGTGTATATACATATATATATACACGTGTATGTGTATGTATGTATGTATGTATATATACATATATATATACACATACATGTTGTATATCTCACATTTTGTTTATTCATTTAACCATCAATAGACACTTAGGTTGTTTCCATGTCTTGCCTATTGTGAATAGATGCTGCAGTGAACATGGGGGAGCAGATATCTCTTTGAGATAGTGATTTTATTCCCTTTGGATATATACCCAGAATTGGTATTGCTGGATCTTATGATAATTCCATTTTTAATTTTTTGAGGAATCTCCTTGCTGTTTTCCATAGTAGCTTTACTAATTTATATTCCTACCACCAGTACACCAAGATTCCCTTTCCTCTGCATCTTTGCTCATTCTTCTCTTGTTAATAATTTGCCTTCTATATCTTGACTATTGTAAATAATGCTGCAATAAACATAGGAGTACATATATCTTTTGAATTACTATTTTGTTTGTTTGTTTGTTTTCTTTGGGTAAATATCCAATAGTGGAATTACTGAATCATATGGTGATTCTATTTTAAAATTTTTGGCAATACTCCATAATGTTTTTCATAGTGGTTGCACAAATTTGCATTCCCGCCAACAGTGCAGAAGGGTTCCCTTTTCTCCACATCCTTGCCAACACTGTTGTTCCTTCTTTTTTTTTTTTTTTTTTTTTATTTTTAAAAATTTTTTAATTTGTTTATTTTAGCCTACCTGACAGGTATAAGGTGGTATTTCATTGTGGCTTTGGTTTGCATTTCCCTGATGGTTAGTGATGTTGAGCATCTTTCCATGTGTCTATTGGCCATCTGTATGCATCCTTATGTTTATTGCAGCATTATTTACAATAGCCAAGATATGAAAGCAACCAAGTGTTCATCCATAGATGAATGGATAAAGATATGGTATATATATTCAATGGATTATTACTCAGGCATAAAAAAGAATGAGATCTTGCCATTTACAACAACATGGATGGAACTAGAGGGTATAATGCTAACAGAAACAGAAATACCATATTATTTCACTCAGTGTGGAACTTAAGAAACAAAACAAATGAACAAAGAAAAAAGAGACAAAAGACAGACTCTTAAATACGAACTGGTGGTTGCCACAGGGGCCATAAGTGGGGGAATGGGTGGAACAGATAAAGGGGATTAAGAGTACACTTATCTTGATGAGCTCTGGGTATAGAATTGTTGAATTGTTACTTTATACACTTGAAGCTAATATAACTCTGCATGTTAATGACACTTCAATTAAAAAAAAAAACTTATAAAATATAATAAAAATAATAGTCCTTCTAAAGAGGTGTTATGTGATATCTCATTGTGGTTTTGTTTTGCATTGCCACAAGGATTAGTGATATTGAGTATCTTTTCATATATCTGTTGGCCATTTGTATGCCTTATTGGGAAAAATGTCTATTCAGGTCCTCTGCCAAATTTTTAATTGGAATGTGTTTTTTTGTTGTTGTTGTTTTTTGGGTTTTTTTTTTTGTTTTGTTTTTTTTGGTTTTTTTTTTTGCTTTTGAGCTATATGAGTTCTGTATATACAAGATATTAATTAACCCTTTTTTATAGAGATGGTTTGCAAATATTTTCTCCAGTTTTATAGGTTGAATTTTTATTTTATTGATTTTTTAATTTAGTTTGGTGTAGTCCTACTTTTATTTTTTGTTTTTGTTTGCTGTGCTTTAGTGTCATATCCCAAAAGTAATTGTGAAGACCAATTCAAGGAGATTTTCCCTTGTGTTTTCTTCTAAGAGTTTTAGGATTTCATTCTTATGTTTTAAGTTTTTAATCAGTTTCAGGTTATTTTTTGTGAGTGGTGTAAGATAGAGGCCCAGTCTCATTCCTTTGCATGTGATAATCCAATTATCCCAAAACTATTTATTGAAAAAGCTATCCTTTTTCCATTCAGTGTACTTGGCTTCCTTGTCAAATATTAGTGACCATATATCTGTGGATTTATTTCTGGGTTTGTGACTCTGTTATAATTGATTTATGTGTCTATTTTATGATTATACCATAATGTTTTGATTATGCTAGCTTTGTTTTACAGTTTGAAATCAGAAGTATGATGCCTTCAGGTTAGTTCTTTTTTCTCAAGATTGCTTTGGCCAGTCAGGGTGGTTCCATATGAATTTTAGGATTGTAATTTTCTATATATTAAAAAAAATGCCATTGGTATCTTGATAGGGATTGCAGTGAGTGTTTAGATTGCTTTAAAATTATTAATTCTTTTTATTTACTGCAGATATGTTTTCACTTATTTCTGTCTTCTTCAATTTCTTTCATCAAAGTCTTATAGTTTTTAGTGCACTGATCTTTCACCTCCTTGGTTTAATTTACTCCTAAGTATTTGATTGTTTTGATGTAAATGGGATTTTGTTCTTAATTTCTTTTTCAGATAGTTTACTAGTAGCATATAGAAATAACAACTGATTTCTGTGTATTGAATTTGAATCTTGATTAATTTTAAGTTTTTGGATGAATTATTTAGGATTTTCTATGTAGAAATTCATATCATCTGAAAATAGAAATAGTTTTACTTCTTTCTTTCTAATATGGGTGCCTTTTATTTCTTTTTCTTGCCTAGTAGCTCTGGCAAGGACTTCTGGTACTGTTGAATCGAAGTGGTGAGAGTGGATATCATTTTATTGTTTCTGGTCTTAGAGGAAGCTTTCAATTTTCCTCTGTTGAATATCACATTAGCTCTGGGATTATCATATGTGGTCTTTATTATGTTGAAGTACATTCATTCTATTCCTAATTTCTTGAGAGTTTTTGTCATGCAAAGATGTTGAATTTTGTTAAATGCTTTTTCTACATCTACTGAGAAGATCATATGATTTTTACATTTCATTCTCTTTATGTGGTGTATCAGATTTATTGATCTGTGTATACTGAACTATCCTTGCATGCTAGGGATAAATCCCACTTGTTCATGGTGTGTGCTATTGTATTTGTTTGCTAATGTTTTGTTGCAAATATTTACATCTATGTTCATCAGGGAATTTGATGTTTAATTTTATTTTCTTATAGTGTCCTCATCTTACTTTGGCATCAGGGTGATGCTGGTTTCATAGAATAAGTTTGGGAGTGTTTCCCCACCCAACCCCCTCTTTTTTTTTTTTTTTTTAACATTTTGGAAGCATTTGGGAAGGATTGGCATTCATTCTTTTTAAATATTTGTTAGAATTCAGTACTCAAATCATCTTGTCCTGGCCTTTTTGTTGTTGGGAAGTTTTGATTACTGAATCAATCACCTTAATTGTCATTAATCTGTTCAGATTTTCTCTTTCCTTAAGAATCAGTCATATTAGGTTGTATGTTTCTTCTAGTTTATCCTATTTGTTGGCATATAACTTTTCATAGTGGTGTCATGATCCTTTGTATTTCCGTGCTATCAGTGGTAATGTCTCTTCTTGCATTTCTGATGTAATTTAGTTGAATGTTCTTTTTTTCCTATCCTAGTCTAGCCAAAGATTTTTCAGTTTTGTTTATCTTTTCAAATAAACCAACTTTTAGTTTCATTGATCTTTTCTAATTTTTTTCTGGTCTCTAACTTATTTCTGCTCTAATCTTTGTTATTTCTTTCCTTCTGCTAACTTTGGGCTTATTTGTTCTTCTTCTTTTAGTTCCTTGAGTTTTAAAGTTAGTTTATTTCAGATCTTTCTTTTTTCTCAAGGTCAATGTTTATTGCTATAAACTTCCCTCTTGGAATTACTTTTGCTACTTCCCATAAGTTTTGGCATGTTGTGTTTCCATTTTTTTGTTGTTGTTTGTTTCAAGATATTTAAATTTTTTTAAGTTTATTTATTTATTTTGAGAGAGAGAGTGTAAGAGCAGAGGTGGGGCAGAGGGAGAGAGAATCCCAAGTAGGGTCTACACTGTCAGTGCAGGCTGAATCCCATGAACCATGAGATCATAACCTGAGCCAAAATCAAGAGTTGGATGCTTAACCGAGCCACCCAGACACCCCGCAAGATAATGTTTTTATTTCTTCTTTGACTCATTGGCTCTTGAGAAATATATTCTTTAATTGCCACATGTTGGTGAATTTTCCAATTTTTTTCCAGTTATTGCTTTCTAGTTTAATTCTATTCTGGTTGAAAAAAATACTTGGTATGATTTCAGTCTTCTTAAATTTGTTAGTACTTGTTTTGTCACCTAACATATGATCTACCCTAAAGAATGTTCTGTGTGCAATTGAGAAGAATGTGGATTTTGTTGCTGTTGGGTGGAATGCTTTGTATATGCTGTTTGGTCCATTTGGATAAAGTATATTTCAAGTCCAGTGTTTCCTGATTGATTTTCTGTCTGGATGATCTATCCATTGTGGAAAGTTGGGTATTGAAATCCTCTAATATTATTGTATTACTGTCTTTTTCTCCTCTTTAGATCTGTTAGTGTTTGCTTACTGCAGTTAGGGGGTCCATTTTTGGCTTCATATATGTATTTATAATTGTTATATCCTCTTGATGAATTGACCATTTTACCATTATATGATTTTTTCTCTTCCTAGAGTTTTTGACTTAAAATATATTTTGAGTGCTGTAAATATAGCACTCCAATTTCTTTAGATTTACATTTGTATGGAAATCTTTGTCCATTCCTTCACTCTAAGCCTATGTGGATCCTTAAAACTGAAGTGAGTCTCTTATAAGTAGCATATATTTTTTTTTTTTTTTCCATTTGGTTTTGGTGACTCCATGACTTTTGACTAAGAATTTAATCCATACATTTAAAATAATTATTGATACCATTACTAATGTCATTTTATTGTTTTAACTATTCTATAGCTCCATTATTTTTTCTTTTCATTTCTTGCTGTCTTCTTTTATGAATTGGTGAGTTTTCTTAATGGTATGCTTTAATTTCCTTCTCTTTATCTTTTGTGTATCTTCTATAGGTTTTTGCTCTGTGGTTACCATCAGGCTAACATAAAACATTTTATAGATATAATGGTCTATTTTATGCTGATAACAACCTAACTTCAATTGCATGTAAGAACTCTACTCTTTACTCCCCTTCTTTTCACAGTTTATGTCTTTAATGTCATAATTTACCTTTTTTATGTTGTATATCCATTAAATTATTATAGCTATTATTTTTAATAAATCTGCCCTTCTGTCTCCCTGGATACTGTTTTCTCATGTCTTTTCTAGATTACTACAATAGAATTTAACTACTTTGTTAAACCATCTCTTCAATCATCTTCTTCTCTACTCTATATCTAGGATTATTTTCTAAAATGGTAACTAACTAAATCATCCCCTTTCTCAAAAAGCAGAATGTAAGTCCCCAAACTCTAAGATGAATAGAATATATGCCCTTTCACCTAATTTCTCTCCAACTACATCATGATGTCATGCTGTTTTTTATTTCTGGGACATACCAACTGATATATTTTCTTGTTGTCTGTTACCACTCCCTATCCCACCAGGCCCCAATCCATCCCAGGAGTGGATCCCATTTATATTTCAAGAGTCAACTTACCCAGGTCATTGTGACTTCAACTACTCTTGAGATAATTCCTTAACTTCAGCATGTGGTCTCAGTTTTCCTCATCTTTCTCCATAGAAATCTGAATTCACCCATTTAATGATGTTTATCATACTCTGAATAGACCTACCCTATGACCCAGTAATAGCACTGCTAGGAATTTACCCAAGGGATACAGGAGTACTGATGCATAGGGGTACTTGTACCCCAATGTTTATAGCAGCACTCTCAACAATAGCCAAATTATGGAAAGAGCCTAAATGTCCATCAACTGATGAATGGATAAAGAAATTGTGGCTTATATACACAATGGAGTACTACGTGGCAATGAGAAAGAATGAAATATGGCCCTTTGTAGCAACATGGATGGAACTGGAGAGTGTGATGCTAAGTGAAATAAGCCATACAGAGAAAGATAGATACCATATGGTTTCACTCTTATGTGGATCCTGAGAAACTTAACGAAACCCATGGGGGAGGGGAAGGAAAAAAAAAAGAGGTTAGAGTGGAAGAGAGCCAAAGCATAAGAGACTCTTAAAAACTGAGAACAAACTGAGGGTTGATGGGGGGTGGGAGGGAGGGGAGGGTGGGTGATGGGTATCGAGGAGGGCACCTTTTGGGATGAGCACTGGGTGTTGTATGGAAACCAATTTGACAATAAACTTCATAATTTGAAAAAATAAAAATTAAAAAAAACGGGAAAAAAAATAGCATACTCTGTTGTAACCATCTACTTCATAATTTACCTCCTAGATGGAGTTATTTCATAGGTAAGAGACAATATTTTGTGTCCTGGTCATCTTTATATTTCTAATGCCTTGCATAAAATGAGATACCCAGTAAATGTTAAGTGAGTGAATGAATGTATCACCACAGGAAACAAGAAGATATGAAAACACAATGTTCTGTCTTGATTTCATCATGAAGGCAGACAATTAGAATGAAGGAAGAGACTTGCAAGTCTTATCTCCAGGAATGAGAACTCAGGATAGAATTCATTTTCCACTTTAATTATCATCTCAGAGACAGGCAAAATCTCTAATTAAAGACCAGCACAGTTAATACTCCAAGCTGTAAAACTTACCATATTTATCATTTTTACTATACCCATGTATTTCCCCACAGTGATGATTCATAATAACCCCCAAAACAAAGGAGTTTTCTGTCTAACTTTAGGACAGTCAAGAAATGAAAGATTTAGGGAAACTATCCCACTTTCCAGTCAAGACTACAAGAGTAGAATTTAAAAAAAGACAGAGAGGCAACAGACAAGAAGACTAGAAAACAGGCTGAGTTCCTGGGACCCACAGCCAAGAAAGAATGAAGCAGGCAGTGAGTTGATCCTTAGAGCATCCAAAGCCCTGGGGCTGAATATCACAGAAAATGGGAGCATTTTCCAATATAACGTTTTCCAGAAAACAAACGGTTAACTATGTTTGAAAAACAACTTTGAACTTCATAGGGATTATATCTAGTCTTATTTCTCTTAGACTGAGGATGAGTTATCTTGATTGCAATTAAGTTTTGTATTGAGAAGAAGTCAGGGAGAGAAGAAGGTTCTTCAACTTCTACTATTTAGAAGGAAGTGAAATAAAAATTCCTCCACATTTTGCTTCCTTTACTTCCCCTGGCTACTTTATTTGCAAGCTTGTTTTTTGTTTGTTTGTTTGTTTGTTTGTTTGTTTATCCCACCTGTGAATGATGAATCTCTATCATTATACCCTGTTTATTTTCCTTTTTACATGGTATCAGTCTGTTATTATCTTGTCTATGTTTATAACATTCTTTTTGCCTCTCTCCTCCACTAAAATACGCAACCACGGGTGGGGATTTGTTTTGTTCAGCACTGTAGCCACTGCACTTGGCATACAGTAGGCTTTCAATTCATACTTCTTGAATATGAACTGAATATGGAGTCAGGTTGATATTAATGATCCCAGTTCTTCTGACTCTTCACCTTTTACTTCTTTATAAGGACTTTGAATTCTCTGAAAAATCTTCCATCAAACATTTCTGGGAATCACATGAGATCAGAAAGAGATCAAATGAGGTTTTCCACTACTGCTTCTCACCAGTAATGCCCTCAGTGAAAACAACAACAAGAAAAACAAAACATTGCCAATGGAAAAGACCTTGTCTTCTGATGCTCAAAAGTAATTGACTACTGAGGGCCTGAAGCTGGCCAAACTTTATCTTCTGAATCTTAAAACGTCTGAATATACCAAACTTTATCTTCTGAATCTTAAAACATCAATGTGTACAGACCTTCAAAGTCTTTTGGGAAAACAGTTTTCTTGAGCTTCTGTCCCTAAACTCTGTCCATTAGAATCTGCAGACTGAGCATGGGTACCATGCCATACATCTTGTTTACTGGATTATTTTACTCTCTCCTAGGCCTCCATGCACTCTTCTCTCTGCCTTTAGCCACATAGCAAGACAAAACAACAACAACAACAACAACAACAACAACAACAGCAACAACAACAACAAAACAGAATTGTTAATTCATGCAAATAGATTCCTAGAATCATCTTCAGCTCACTAGCTCTATGAGCATAGTTTGGAACTTCAATTTTACCTGCATCAGAACAATCGTCTGTATAAACATATTGTTCTCCTTTAAATCTAGAAGTCTCCATACCTCATTACAAACATTTTCTTAAAATTAGAACTGCTCCAAAAATTGTAGAAAAGTTGTTCATAACATTTTTTGTAACCAGCGAATCTGCTGTAATCTCCTGGCTTACCAGGAGATGCATAGTAATGAGAGAGAGGTATAAGCATGGTTGGGAATGAAGAGAGATGAAGAGTGTTTCTCATTTTGTAGCCCCTTTTAAGGTCAGGTGTTACTGAACATAATATTTTAAATAGTGATTCAACCGACAGCATGTCTTAGTCTTTTATATTTGGATGGGGATCTCTGTTACAGGTTCTTTTGAGAGAGTCAGCTCTAGACATAGATGGCATCTGTGTCATTCAGGACATTTTTCCTTAGGTCCCAAAGGAGCATGGGTTAGTCAGTCTGAACTCCTCTCAAGACAGGGCTAGATTCAAAGGCATATCTATTTCCATCACTTTGATGAGTCAGCTTAGAACCAGGTAGAATTATGAGCCTCTAGGAATCCCATGATACAGCTTTATTCCCCAGGGTCCTTGGTAATACATTTTACATGTTTGACCCCAAAGAAACTGGGTGAAACTAGAAATTCTAATTAGTTTGACTAGAATCTGACTGGCTTTTACAAAGTTTTCTGTGAGGGACGCTTCCGTGGCTCAGTCGGTTAAGCTTCCGACTCTTGATTTCAGCTCAGGTCATGATCTCATGGTTCATGGGTTTGAGCCTCATGTCGGGCTCTGCACTGACAATGTAGGGCCTGCTTGGGATTCTCTCTCTCCCCCTCTCTCTGCCTTTCCCCTGCTCACACTCTCTCTCTCAAAAATAAATAAACATTAAAATTTTTTTTAATTAAAAAAAGTTTTCTGTGAGACCAAAATTTACCTAGTTTCATTTAGTTCTGTGTGAATCCCCGACCCCATTTACTGAAATAAATTGAGCCATTGAAACTAAATACATTGAGTAAATTTTGTCATTATCTGCAGATAATGATTCTAGCACCAATGTCTATTTTAGGATTGTATGAGTAACAAACTCCATGTTAGGATTTTTATGTTATTACTAAGTGCCAGTTTATATAATTGAATGTACATAAATTTCTTCATTCGAAAGGACTATAAGAAGTGAAGTACTCTAAAACACAAAAACAACCTGTGTCAAGTTTTATATATCCTGGAATGAAGTTATTTACTTAGTCTGAGGTTACGTGGTAGGTACTATAGAGAATATAATATGATTTATTCATGGTTCATGGTCTCAAGATACTTACAGTCCAGGATGGGGGATAGACGTGAATAATTTCAAAATAAGATATGGCGTAGTATAATAAAATGGCTTTCAGAGTTTAGAGAAGGTAGATTTTCCCTTCTCATAAGTTATTAGAAAGACTTCCATGATTTTATTTTAAAAGGCATCGTTTATTTGTGTGGAAGGATGGGCATTATTTCATCATGTGACTATGTAGGAGGATTGAGTAAATGAAGGGAAGGTAGACTTCTTGGGGGGAAAAAGCCCCTTTCTGCCCTAAAACAAGTCTGGGAGCTTTGTATCCTATAACTAAAGCAAACCAAAATGCATATTAACAGTGAAGACTGAGAAACTGTGAAATAAATACATCATTTAGCAGAGAATTACTCAAATCTACCTGATTACTTATATGTAAACATCCTGTGGGACAGGTATTTTATGTAATATATAGATAGAGTATTATGCAAATTTAAAACTTGAATGATAAAAATGAGCAAGAAAGATTTAGGATAGTCAAATATTGCAATGCCTTGTACTCTGCGGTACCACTGAAGTTTTGTTTTTTTTTTTAATTTTTTTTTTCAACGTTTATTTATTTTTGGGACAGAGAGAGACAGAGCATGAACGGGGGAGGGGCAGAGAGAGAGGGAGACACAGAATCGGAAACAGGCTCCAGGCTCTGAGCCATCAGCCCAGAGCCTGACGCGGGGCTCGAACTCACGGACCGCGAGATCGTGACCTGGCTGAAGTCGGACGCTTAACCGACTGCGCCACCCAGGCGCCCCAACCACTGAAGTTTTTGAGTGATGCAGTAACCCAATCTGAGGGTACTGTTGGGAGGTTAATCCTGCTGGGGAACATCAAAGGGAGGCTGGCTGTGTGAAGAGGTTATAGGAGGCAAGCATGGGAAATTGAAGATGGGACAGTCCCTTAGAGGACAATGTGAGATGAACAGGAGTGTGAACCATACTGGTCAAAGAGAAGTTAAAAGAAAGATGCATTCAAGAGCTATTAAAGAAAAGTATCCATGCGTAAGGAAGGACTTATGGATTTACAGTTTAGGACCTGACTGTTACTACAATTAACAGACTTAGGGGAATTTAACATTTCAGTGGCATATCCTTTTGAAAATGTCTAGGGAGTAGTACGAAATAAAGAACTATAACTTAGGAAAAACATAGCCACAAGGGATAGAGAATTGCTACCTCACGTGTAAAAGTGGTAACTGAATTTTTAGAGGTAGATGCTATTATGGAGAGTAGGTAAAGGAAAAAGAGAATCAACAATATGACCTTTATGAGAACCCACATAGTTGGACCTGAAGAGGAAAACTAGTCATGGAAGGGGGTAGAGTGAGGGAGTGAGATAGAAACCAAAGTCTCAAGTACAAAGTACAATTAAATATTGTTAAATACCATAGAAAATTCTGAAATGAGCGCCAGTGGTTTTGGAGATTAGGAAGTCATAGCTCGTTTTTAAGAGAAAATTTATTCAGCGAAGCTTGCAAGTGAAAGGTTCCAAGCAAGGAATTACGAGTAGATGGTGAGAAAATAGAGGTTTTAAGGGAAGATGGCTCTTGCATGAAGTTTTGAGGTAAAGATGAGAGAAATATAATGAAAGCTCAGGAAAAAAAATGGTAACTGGAGTAGGCTATGCTTTCCTGTTCTTTTTAGGCTTGAAGAGGTCAACACAGTTAGTAGGCTAAAGGAAAGAACCAGAATAGACAAATACGTTAAAAGTTAAAAATAACGCATGGAAATTATTGTTTCCAAAGCCCTTAGAAAGGTCAGAGAGATTTCCTTAACAATGATAAATAAATGAATTAGCATGAGAAAAGTGAAGGATGTCTTTTTGTCTAGAACAGAACAGGAAGAGAAGGTTTGTTTGCAGTGGAGGTTAAAGATAGGAATCCCCTTTCTGCTGTCCCCAGGTTTGGAAAGTTCTAGGGAGAAATGGTAGCAGCCTGTAGTTCCTACCTCAGCTGATTGTCTTGCTGTCAGTCAGGCTGGGATGTGTTGGACGAGCAAACTAAAAGTCAGAGAAATCTTAGCGCTGTCTTGTAAAGCAGCAAGGAGTGTAAAGAAAGCCTCAGGGTGGGGGAGCTCTTCCCTGGCTGAGGCAAATTCAGAACAAATAGGAGTGAATCGCCTGGAACAGAGTGGTACCCAGTCAGGCAGGACAGTCTCTTGAGAAGATGGGTGGATGCCAGGATCTACAAGGGAACAGCAAGGTGGAAACAAAATTAAACTAATAAAATGATTAAAGGTACAGAAATTAAATTGACCTCAAATTGCTTGGAATTATCGATATCATCCTTGCCCAGGTGGCAGCAAAATCTGAGTGAATCCTCCAGGCTTTTAGGAGAAAGCTAAGGGGGAAAAATGGATACAGCGTGCAAAGATGAAAGGGTTCTTATCATTTCATTACTCTAACTTTGTGTGGTACTAGTGTGTCGTCTGTTCTCAGATGGCTGCATTTGTTTCTGTATTTTTGTGGGATTCACAGCCTTGACTAGTACTGTAAGGAAAGGAGAAAGGGAGTGAGACGATTTTCTTTTCTCTGCGTTGGGGATGATGCTTCTTTCTGGTGACCTTCTAGAAGTGACAAGCGGGATCGAACCAATGGATTTATTTTCAGTGGCTCCTGTAGCTCTCATCTAGGTTCTATTTAACTTTGGGTTCATTTTTGTTCCAGTCAGCATCAACTTCATTATCAGCGTTCAGTGCATATCACATAACAATAACATCAGATTCTAAATACGAGGGCTTAAAATTGTGGATTCTGTGGGGCTTTACAGGGAAGTTTCCTGAGAGGATCTTCAGAGTGATTCTTGAGAATGTCATAAAATGGGATGAAAGTAATCACTTCGGCTCTGCCTCCTATTTCAGCTGGGTTTTATTGATCTTTTATAAGAAATGACTGCAGTTAACAGTCCCCACCAATGTCAGTGTCATAAAATTTATATATAAGTTAGACAAGAGGGATACCTTTTGGAATGTTTGTAAATAGTCAATTCTTATGCATTATTAATGATATTTTCAGTGACTATTTAAAATTCTATCGAACATGTTATTTTTACTGAACAATAATATGATGACATGATTCCCGTTTGGTAGTTGTATAGTACATTTTTTTTTATTTAGGGATATATAAATTGGGCAAATTTGGGAACTAAAAATATATAGCGTATGAATTGAAATATTACATAGTTTTTAAAACACTTTGAATATATCATGTGCAAGGTGCTGTTTTCGCTCTGTTTTGGAAAGATGCCTTCACGTGATTTATTTGCAACACTGAACCAAATTGTCCTGCTTTTATGGGAGCATATTCTGTTAAAGAACATGGCAATATGCTTCAATATTTTAATCCTGATCATGAAAAACCATTCAAACACATACCAACCAGGTCCTCTGAGGATCTCATATAATAATTTTTATGGAAACTAAATTGTGATTTGGGAATTGAATAAAATTCTAAGCACACTTAAGGAACTAATACTTGTCCTGTAGGAGCCTTCTTGTATTTAAGTACGTGGCCCAGTCCCCTTACATAATGAAATCCCTTCAGAGGATTCTTTCAAAAGAACTTTTCTCATTTCCAAGTTTTTGGAATCTTGGAAAACTTGCTCAAATAATGTCTATCTGTTCATTACTTATTTTCGGAGAGAAAGAAATTTGTATTTCACAAGCTAAGAGAGTCTATAAAATAGGACTATTTTTGTGTCATAGAATCAAATATAAGCTGAAAGGGACCTCAGAGGATGCCTAATCCTGCTGTCTTTTTACAAATAAGGAAACTAAGAGCCAGTGTGAATGCCACTTGCTCAAAGGGTTACAGCACTTTAGTGACATTTAATGTGATCTATGTATTCGAATTTTCCAGTGTTAGATCTCTGTATGTCACATAAAGTAAGATGCAGCATATAGGAGTCATTTTAATCACTTGATCATTTTATATTTCCAACAGACACTATTCCTTTCTATCCAGGCTGATGACAACATTTTATAATATAACCCTTTAAAATGTTTTTAAAATTATTTGATTCCAATTAGTGCAAATAAGAACATTCTCAGTTCTTTATAAGCAATGCCTCTCTAAATACACTTAATGAGAGACAATTTAAGGTTACTAGACCTTCAGAGACCAACGATTCATTTCTTTTCCACCCCTGCCCTCAACTATTTGTTAAACTGAAAGAACTTACTGGTGTCTGACTCAAGCCAGTAAGAGATTCTAAGAAAAAGCACTAAGGCTGCACCCTTGGTTTGGCCTTTTCCCGTGACCTTTTGATTCAGGTTTTGCATTGAGGCAGTGTCTTAATTTGAGAATCTTTTACCAGGCTATCTATAGGGGACAGAAATGTGTCTTACAACCCTCCAAGTCCCTGTAATACATGGATTGTCCCTTTTTCCTTTCCACCCTTGCTTGCAAGCAGATCAAATCTATTATGACCTTATTGCCTCTGCTAGTACTTATTAAATGTAGCTAGTTAAAACCAACTCATGATACCAACATTCTTTATCTAAATCTCTTGTCCCAAAATGCCAACTGCCCTGTGTGCATTTTCTGCCTTCCAAGACGCCACAGACAAATAGTTTTACCAAATATTTTGCCTCTGCTTAACATAAATTGTCATTTTTCTAATCTCTTCTAACAGGGTCCTTCCTCACAACCATCGGCCTATCCCTAAAGCCAATGCCACACATTTTAGGATTTTGTTTTACACACACCGCCTCAAATTTTGTTGTTCTATCAAACAGCTCTAATATGTTAAGGCTTATGACAATAGATATTTATTTCTTATTCATGCTACTTGGAAATATAGGTCAGCAATAGCGCCGGTTGGCTCCTGGCTAACCTTCAAACATCAGGGATCTAGGGACATGTTTTCATATTAGAAGTAAGGACTATAGGCATAGTGTCAAAACATGCAAACATATTTTAAGGTGACTCTTACTGCTTTATATCGCATTGACAAAGCATGTCCAAAGTTAGTGGGAAGGGAGTATATTTTGCTTTCAGAGAAGCAGGGCAAACATGAGTAGACCAGGACAAATAATGATGAAGAAAAAATAAAATTGTCAGTCGAATCCATTGCTAAGTGTGTAGTAAAAGAAACAACTGACAACTTGGTTAGGTTTCTAAGAGTTGCACAGCCCTTCCCTTCAAAGCCTTATAGTCCTGACTCTTGATACCATTTCCTGCATGCACTGGATAGTTAATTTTCCGTGGGCTCCAGCTTTTGTTTCCTCTTCCTAGTTTGGCAATTACCAACCGAATGTCTCCTGAAGTCTCTTGGGAAGTACAGAGCCGAAATGGGTGGAAGGCAGAAAGCCTAGGCAAGTGACAAGAAGCAAAGCAGAATTGGAACAGGCAAGATAGATAGTAGGGTGGAAAAAGGGCGGCAACGTGCACACTGCCAGTGGCTCAGGATTGCAGAGTAACATGAAGATAGTAGGAAGCGTGCAGTTCTTAACTCCGAGCGCCTTGTCCTAGAGTGAAACAAGTGCAGCAGGTAGACTTAAGGAAAGATACCCGACATGGTTGGCTTTCAGTTCATTGTCTGCAAAATGGAGACAATAGCTACTCAATAGAATTATGAGAAAATACAGGTCAAAATGTCAGGTGTCTTAATCAGTGCTGCTTACTCGTAATTTAAGAGGTAACAAGAAGTGTTGTTTACATGGGTAATTGGTAGTGGGAAAATGTAATGTATATCTAAACTGATAGATCGAGACCATCTCTGGGTATCCTCTTTGCAATACAAAAGCCTCATCATTTCATTTAGGTATAACTAAAAACAAAATCATATAAAGCAAGACAAAAGGAAACAAAAATGGAGGAAAGGTCTCTAAAAATATAGCTTCCAACTTCACTCTATTACTTACAATAACCATATTTGAATTGGTTGTGTATGAGTTAAAATTAACCTATTTTTCAAAGCAGACATAAACCCCAAAATTAGGGCAAATAATTAAATGTGTAAGATTAACTTAAAGCATTTTATATAGTAAGATATTATAATAAGTGTTATTCCAAACTAGTATAGTTAAATATATATATTTTTTACCAACCTCACCCCAAGACTATGACCTATGTGTTGTTGTTTTTTTTAAATAAATATTCATTTTTGAGAGAGAGAGAGAAAGAGCAGGACCAGGAAGGGGCAGAGAGATGGAGACACAGGATCCAAAATCCTGATGTGGGGCTCAAACTCACAAACCCTGAGCTCATGACCTGAGCTGAAGTTGGACGCTCAACTGACTAAGCCACCCAGGTGCCCTTTATGAGGTCTTTTTAAATGCATTTCTTTGGTCATATATTTTGAATTTTGCTATCATACACATTTTTAGCATCGTGTTTTCACTGAACATTATATAATACATATTTCCCTTGTTACTGCACAATTTTTGTAATTATCATTTAATGTATGTATAACAGTTTACCAAGTGAATGGCAGTGACATATGTTCAGCCACTTCCCAGCATTGGTCATTTAAGTTGTCTTTACTTTCCCCATATTATAAATACTATTACTCAAGGGTGAGAGGATGCAGGCGTTGTAGAATTGGGTCACAATTCTATTGGGGGACAAAGAGGTATGTCATAGATGGAACTTAAACAAGATTCTAAAAGGAGCATTGCTTCACAGGAAGCTTCAGCCACCTGGTGAGCAGAGGAATAAGGGAGCTTATCTTGGTGAAATGGAAGACCATGTTACTTCATGTCTCTGGCTGGGTTGATTCACCTTGCTCTGGTACTGTATCTTAATCCTGCCCTCAACAGTGTTGTATTTTATAGAAACTTCTAGGAGATTCTAGCATATTTCTCAATCTCATCCTTGGTATCAGGAGATCTTACGGATTTTTTTCTTTACTTAATTTTTTAAAATGGGCTTTGTAATAGAAAAGTGAGAAGGGTATTCTATGGCCCTGTAATCTTCCTGGAAATCTTCAGGAATTTTTTTTAACACCCCTTTCTTAGTGCCAGTTAATTACCTTCCTTTCAAATTGAGGAAAGAAACAAATACCAGAAAATCTTTGAAGACTAAATGCATAATGGAAGACCCAAAAATCTGTAAATATAATTCCATTTTGCCAGGTTGACCAGAGAATGTCACTAAAATATAAGAGGTAAAAAAGATAATGTCGGACAGCATCCTGCCCCCGGTACCGAGTTTTATCTTAGTCTGTTAAGGCTGCTGTAACAAAATACCATATACTAGGTGGCTTATAAATAACAGAAATTATTTCTCATGGGAAGTCAAAGATCAAGGTGCCAGCAGATTCAGTGTCTGGGTAGGGCCCTCTTCCTGCTTCATAGTATCCTCATTCGACAGAGGTAGCAAGGGAGCTGTCTCGGGGCCTCATTTAAAAGGGCATGAACCGTATTCATGAGAACTTCACCCTGGTGACCTAACTGCCTCCTATAGGCTCTGCCTTCAAATACCATCACCATTTGGGATTAGGTATCAACATCTGAATTTTGAGGTAACACAAGCACTCAGGTTCTAGGACCATATGAGGTATATTGCAGATTCTAGGGATTAGACATGGACATCTTTTGGGGGGCCCCTATTCAGCCCACTAAAACTGCTTTTACACAATTCTAAAGTAAAGGATTAGAAATTGGGAATTGCTTGGTGTGGGATGTCCATTTCCAATTCTTTATAAATAATTATGTGCTGGTTCATATTATTTTTTATAATTTGCCCATTATAAAAACATCTTCAGTTAGTTTGACCTTTATTATCAATTAGCATTCTCAGAGTCCTTTTAACTATAGCAGTAGTTCACATCTAAAAATAGGTTTTGTGTTACTGACATTTTGTGGGCCATGCACTATTGATATCTCTCTTGTCTAGTTGTCAAAGTAAATCAGTCTATAGGATTTAAAAGATGGTCCATCTGGAAGAATAAAATAACCTCTCAGCATTAGATTCCCATTTTAATTCAATTACCTGTTGGAAAAGAGAAGATTTGGTTCAGTTTAATTCCTATTGTAAAATTGGGTGAGTTATCATCTAAACTTAAATATCGTACGTTAATTTGACACAACTCTATCCTTTTGTATAAGAAAAAGGAAATAGAAAGCAAAAAGTCTTCTTCATTATTCTTTAAGGAACATAGTAATCCCTTTAGGTGAAAACACAGCCAAGGTAGGATGTGAAGAACAAGCTATCTAGATGAATTTATAATGAAGTCAGTAGTCTCCTAACATCAATTGATTTAATTTGGGACTTAGTTTCCTGAGAATATTATTTCTGGACTGTATTTTGCAACACAGACTTCTGGATGGCTTAGACTGTTGATAAGGGTTCATAAAATTGAGGCATCCTGATTTAGATTTGGGTAGTTGAAGAAAAATTATTTGCAAAATATATAAAGGAACATTCTGATATCCTGTGCAACTGAATGAGAAAGGGCCCTAAATATAACACTGGAGTCTACCCATTGATCATCACTAATAGTTATGTTATTTCTTTGTACTACATCTTCCTCTCCATAGATTAGTCAACCCATATTGATTGCTAGAAGATAAAGCAAGGTTTTGGGGCTTTAGCATGGCCCCCCACATAAGTTTTTTACTTTAAAAATTTATTTTTTATTTTTTTACATTTATTTATTTTTAAGAAACAGAGTGAGACAAAGTGTGAGCAGGGAAAGGGCAGAGAGAGAAGGAGACACAGAATCTGAAGCAGGCTCCAGTCTCTGAGTTGTCGGCACAGAGCCCGAAGTGGGGCTCGAACTCACGAGCTGTGAGGTCATGACCTGAGCCGAAATCGGACACTCAACCGACTGAGCCACCCAGGCGCCCCCTAAGTTTTTTACTTTATAGCCAAATGTTTTCAGTAGTCATTAAATCACCCTTTTTGTCAATGACAATGATATATTGTAGTCTATATACTCAACCACATTATAGAGAGGGTAGATGTAAATAAGCTGAAATAGTGATGAATTCCTAAAGACTTTAAAGGATAGTTGAGGTTTAGAATTAGAGAACAAATATTTGAATTCCAGTGGACCAGACAGACAAGGATATATGCAAGAACTGAAATTTGGAAATTCACCATAGAAATAAAACCGAAGGAATGTATTTGTTAGCAGAAAGAGCAGCCTCTAAGTTGCTGTGTCAAAGTGGAATCGGTAATAATGGGCCTAACAAAAATACTAGTCATGGTACCGATTTGATCACTTACTGGACATTACACATTGGAAAAATCACTCTGCACCTCTAACTCTTCATGCCCTCATCGCTCTCTCTCTCTGTGTCTCTCTTTTCACAGAATCCAGTGATTTGTTTTGTTTTAGCTTATTTATTTTGAGAGAGAGAAAGAGCATGAGCAGGGGAGGGGCAGAGAGAGGGAGAGACAGAATCTGAGGCAGGCTCTGCACAGTAAGCAAGGAGCCCAATGGGGGGCTCAAACTCATGAACTGTGAGATCATGACCTGAGCTGAAACCAAGAGTCGGATGCTTAACCGAATGAGTCATCCAGGTGCCCCATATGCCCTTATCTCTAAATGTGATTAAAAACACCACTTCCTCTTCATTTATGGAATTATGATAATTAATTGAATCTTTGGGGGAAAAAGTAAGCATTCCTGTTTGTTTGTTTTTTTTTCATGCATCCTGTTGTAAGTAAAAGCCATCATGAAACAAGTGGCGTATGTGAGAACTGCTAAGAAACCAAATTAGCTGAGAGCATAGTCCAACTTGCACCTATGGTAATTAACCCAGCTTTTGTAGGGACACATAAGCTTTATGCCTTCTTGGACTTTAGGAAACAATCTCCAAAATAGTTGCTTTCCCAAATTAAAAGAAAATCTTCCCATATTCTTAAGGATTGTTGATCTTCTACTATTTTTTTAGTAGGGCACACAATTCTAAAACACTACTTTTCATTTTTAAAACTAAAGACTGGAGCACCTGGGTGGCTCAATGGGTTGAACATTTGACTTTGGCTCAGGTCATGATCTGATAGTTCGTGAGTCCCGAGTTGGGCTCTGTGCTGACAGCTCAGAGCTTGGAGCCTGCTTTGGATTCTGTGTCTCCCTCTCTCACTGCCCCTCTCCTACTTACACTCTGTCTCTCTTTCTCTCTCCCTCTCTCTCAAAAATAAATAAACATTAAAAAAAATAAGAAAAAACCTAAAGACCAATATATGGGTTGTATGGATATAAATATATTTGCATAAACATGTATTAAAATATGATAGTTTTAGAGATGTAGAGAAAGGGGTGTAAAATAGATTAATATAGTTATAATTACCAAGCAGGAAGTTATAACTTACTGGATTTTTGGCCAGTTTGTTGAAAAAGCCATGCATGTGCGTTGGTCTTTTTGTAAGAAAATAGACCAGTCAGGTTAAAGCACTGTGAAAGTTTTGTAGAAATGTTAGATGGCATTTAGAATGTGGACTTGTCAAGATTGCTTGTTGTGGCCTCTCTGCTGACCTCCATAAAGCATGATGATAATTAAGCATGGACTGCAAGGTCAGAGCCCAATTTTCAGGAATGCCTCAGGCTTTCCTCTGAGGCTTTGCCCTGAACTCAGGGCAGTTCTCTGTGCCAGAGGAAACGGACAGAAACTGTATTTTGTAAAATATAAGAAGGGTTTTCTGCATTTGGATGGGCTAGTTACATGTAGTAGGATGGGGCTGCCATCCCTAGATTACCCGGCTTAAAGTTACCAAGGCTCCCAAGGCACCTGGTAAGACCAGAACAGATGTTTCTCCTCGCTGCTGTTACCCCAGACCTGGGAGACCCATTTAGCATGAACTCTTTTTTCCTAGTGTAAGTTAAGACTTTAATTCCAGCCTTATCCATTTATCAGATTTTATTCTTGACTTTATAATCCCCTGAGTACTCTTCATTCTCGTCCCCACCCTCAGTTTCTCACTGACTTGGCAACTAGATCACAGGCTTTGCTCATCTTGTCATACAAATCTCATTTGTATGGTCTGGTGGCTCTGTTGCCTGCCTTCAACACTTTAGATAGAGCAGCCTTGTGTGCAAAACAGGAAACTGATTATTTAATTGAAAGAGTTGACTTTTTCTCAGCTTTAATCTGGGCAAAGGAAGGTCTAACCCAAACAAAATACACTCTTAAGTACTAGCTTCTATGTATTCAGCACAAGATTCAAGTTGAAATAATAGTATTTGATGTATTAGGGAATTTTAGCCTATTTGTCTGTCACCCAGATCTGATTAGGAAGTTTTAATTCTAAATCAGAAGGTCCCTAAAATACTTTTATTCCTTTTCATGACCCAGTCTGTCTCATGGTGAGACATATATATTATTGGTAATATTTCCCATAATTCTCTTTTAAACTTTGTTTCCTTTGTCAATGGATATTTTCTTTAATTGAATTTTACAGCAAATTATTTAAATGAGTATAGGAAATTATTTGAGTGACAGCTAATGAATGCCAATAAATTTCCTTCTCATATTGATAGATATGCAATCTATTATTTACTTTTTTTAAAAATGCCTAGTTCTTCATTTTATACTTATAAACTTATTTTTCTCACACATGTATGTTTGTCATTTTGTTCATACTGTAGTAATCCAATTGATGGGTTGACAAAGAAATTTTGCTAATTATTAAAACATGGTCACATGTTTTCCTGGGATGATTAAAGCTAGTGGCTTTAATGAGGCTTATGGGATTGAATTATACATGTAACCTTTGTTTTTTTCATTTCTTTAGGAAATACAGAGTCTGCTCTACTCTCCCCTTTGCATTGCCTTCACATATCAGTTGAAGGAATAGTGACTAGGCTTAAAAATTCCACGGATAATCCAAATAAATCTGTTCAATTTGGCATCTATCAACAGGTAAAATTATACTTTTAATTCCTATTTTTTCTGATTATTTCCACAAACAAAAGGAAAAATACACATCAGCTATAAGTTGTGTAAAATATTAACAGAATTGTGCACAGGAAACTAACGAGACCATTGAGTGTGTGAATTGGATCTGACTTAATCAACTCAGGAGTTTTTTAATACCGAACAGGTTGGGGGCACCTGCATCCGACTTTGACCCAGGTCATGATCTTGTGGTTTGTGAGTTCGAGCCTCGCATCTGGCTCACTGCTGTCAGCACAGAACCCACTTGGATCCTCTGTCCCCCTTTTTCTCTGTCCCTCCCCTGCTCACGCACACGCTCTAAAATAAATAAACATTAAAAGAAATAATGAACAGGTGAAAGTGGAATATTTCAAGGGCTAATTGGTCAGGCTGTACTTTGTAATGATTTAGTTAAGAGATCATGAGATATCAGTTTATATGGAAAAAACTAAACAGCTAGGAGATAAGAAAGTGAAGAGGTATAAATGGTGCCTCTCAACCTGGAGTATGTGGTTATAATTAAAATCAAGCAAATGTGCTGTAAACAGATAACAAAAGATCGCATACTAAAACTGGTGAAAAAATAACAATACAAAACAAGGATTGAGGAGAAAAAATATTTCAGTCATATAATCCTTTTTGTTAAAAATTTTTATTTTTGAGAGAGAGAGAGAGAGAGAGAGAGAGCACATAAGCAGGGGAGGCACAGAGAGGAAGGGAGAGAGAATCCCAAGCAGGTCCCATGCTGTCCGCATGGAGCCTGACTCGGGCTTTATCCCATGAGCTGTGAGGTTATGACCTGAGCCAAAATCAAGAGCCAGATGGTTAACTGATGAGCCACCTACACCACCTATATAATCCTTTTTTTAAGGGCCTTTATGAGCATAGATTCCTGTCTATACAATAGAAATCCTAACATCAACCTAGCTTATTAGTAAATTTCAGTATTCATATTCATAACATGATTTGAATATTAGTAAATTTCAATATTCATATTGATATAATGCTTAATTATTTAAAAGTGTATTTAAGATTATTTAGAAATGTTATTTTTGAAATGATAAAACAAATCATTCAGTTGTATTTCTGAGTGTTTACATTAGCAGATGTAATAAAAACTATAATAGTTTAAACTCATGAATTAATAATGAAAGACAGATTCTTTTATGCAAACAGGAAAATTGCAGAGAACTGCTCTACCTATTTTAGGTTTCATTTTTATCATTCTTCCTATGTGAATTTCTGAAAGCAAAGTCCTTCAGTATAACTATCGGCAGATTATAAAATTTTAGAATTTAGACTATTTTCATTCAAAATCTAAATAAAAAACACATATAAAAGATCACTGAAAGTATCTCTGATGTAATCTGACATTAAAATAAAAAATCTGTCTCTGTTTTTATAGATATCTGTTTAGTTTTTTGGTAGGTTTTCTGAAAACAGGTGGCAAAATTAGTTTTTATTAATTCATTTCCAACATTATTTTACTAACAGAAAATTGCTTCTCTCTTTCCTCTGCATTGCAATTGAAATATGTTCACAAATAACATGAGAGTTGTAATAAGAAGACACCGAGAAAGGCTGGCAATTACAGCAAAAGCTAAGCAAACAGCTTTACAAAGAAACATTGATGTTAGGCAACCAAGGTGTTTTAAAGTTAGCTTCAGTTGTATTAAGTATGTGTGATCATTTCTTCCACAGGAGAGTGGGTGCTATGTACCATAAAGTTAGCGGTTAAGTGTTCCTAGTCATATCCAGAGAGAAAGTCCTTTCTTTTAACAAACAATAACATGCCATTCATTTGTTTGAAAGAATTTCATTGCTATGAAAAAAATGCATAAAATATATCATTCATTAAATGGTAGCACCATTTTGAGAAGAGTGGTATGTTAATTCATTAAAACCATATAATTTCTAATGCTGTGAGTCTAGAAAACAGATGCATGTGAAATATTTTTAAGGGTTCTCAATTATTAAAAGAAAAATTCTAAAATGTATCTAATGATCTAATATTTCTACTAATTTAAAAATCTATTCTTTAAAATCTATCAGATTTAATACATGGTCCTTTAAAAATTTTTTTTAATGTTTATTTATTTTTGACAGAGAGAGAGAAACAGAGTGCGAGCAGGGGAGGGGCAGAGAGAGAGGGAGACACAGAATCTGAAGCAGGCTCCAAGGCTCTGCGCTGTCAGCACAAAGCCTGACATGGGGCTTGAACTCAAAGACCGCGAGATCATGACCTGAGCTGAAGTTGGACGCTTGAACCAACTGAGCCACCCAGTTACCCCATACATGGTCCTTTTTAAACTTTGTAAAGAAAATACTAAGTATTTTGGATTTAAAATGTAATCTGGGTTTTCTTTTTAAGTTTTTATTTATTTACTTCAAGAAAGAAAGCACAAGTGGGGAAGGAACAGAGAGAGAGGGAGAGAGAGAGAGAATCCCAAGCAGGCTCCACAATGTCAGCCCAGAGCCCAAAGCAGGGCTCGAACTCATGAACTGGGAGATCACCACCTGAGTGGAAATCAAGAGTCAGACACTTCACCTACTGAGCCACCTAGGATGCTCAACCAACTGAGCCACACAGGAGTCCCCAAATGTATTCTGTTTTTAAGTGATAATAGCTCTATTTTTACTATGTTTAGAAATCAGATTGAGATAGCTTTTATTTTGGAGTTGGTACTTCAGTACAGAACTGAAACCGTTGAGTAATTTTTATTTCTGTAAGTGAATTAAATGGTTTCAACTTTTAGCCCATAGCAAAGTGACATACCTCATTCCAATTTTTTTTTGTTAATTTTCTGAGTATAAGAGTATTAAAAAGTATTCATGCAAAGTTATGTAATTGTAGCTATAACTGGAATATACTATTTTGGTGATTATCAAGAGTAATGTATGAAAATGGAAATATGGTTTCAACTGTTATTTCATTTTCTTTAAACAGGTTATTTGAATTTCAAATAGAGGAGCAGACATGCCACCCCCAGCAGGTGCCCCACTGCATCCACCTCCTGATGGAGGATGGGGCTGGGTAGTGGTTGGAGCATCTTTTATCTCCATTGGATTTTCATATGCGTTCCCCAAAGCAGTCACGGTGTTCTTCAAAGAAATTCAGCAAATATTCAACAC